>NW_005842111.1:2229598-2245575 GCF_000455745.1 Alligator sinensis
ACCAAATGTATTGGCTGTAAGTGAATTTTTCAGAACATCCATTATTTAATATGATCCTAAATTTTAAATCGTTAAGATATTTTTAAAGCAGTTGTGAGCTCTTTGTTTCGCCTACCTGAGCTGTTTCATAAAGTACATTTCAAAATAGGATAGCAAGCACATGAATTCTGAAAAGCAAAGATCAAATCATGTGAAATACATAAGCACGTGCTTAAATGCGTTGCTGGATCACAGCATAATGTTACATCTTTAGGACTACTTGCTACCTGCACACCATAACTGCATAATCAAACAAAATCATTAAAATTATTACTGAATGTTTATATTACTGTAGCATCCCAGGGCCTCAGTTAGGATACATTGTGTCATACACTGTGAAGTGTTTTACATTCACAAGAACAATTTTCCTCATTCTAGGAGCTTAAAAGCAAATACTATCCAAGCATATACCTGCCATACCAACAGTAATCAACTTCAGCTGAAATTTTCTATTTTTACTACCATATTTTCAACTAAAAGGGCAAAACAAATACAATACACTGATAACCATAGTACTGATTTCAAAGGTATGTGTGTCATAATCTGTTAGTGATGAGTACAGTTTTAATATTCAGAGCTGAGTATCCATACTGATTTGTTGGCTTCTCCCACGTGTCCCCATTTTCCATGTTCTGCATGCTTTGCCTGTCTTTATACTTGATGTCTCTTACATCAGTGCTTCACTTCCTTTCTGCATTTTTTGCCAGCACATGTTCCAGTATTTAGTGACTCTTGCCAAAACAAGCATTTAAACATCTGGAAATCATCCTCCATCACTTTCACCGGTGAGATGCATTTGTCTTACAAAGAAGTTCCCATACAGATCTCTTGGGACACGGCACTACCTTTAAAAACAGCCTTCCAAATATTCCTTGCTATTGAATACTTTAATCCCCTGATAGTGCAAAGGCTTTTCTGTCCAAGTGAAGTGTGTTCCACTTCACTAAGTTAAAATGTCTTGCAACACAAACACAAACACTTAGTCTCATCTCATCCCTTAAGCATCTCTGAGAAGTTCTTTCTTTTCTAAGCTTTTTCCTGGTTCCCCTTCCCAGACAGAAGTCCAAACCTTCAGACATGGTGCCATTGGCATTCAATTTGGGAGGTGTGCAAACTGCATGCATGAATCATGAATAAAGAGCTAAAGCTGAAAGCCCATGGTTTGGCTAGAGTAGTATGCTGCATATAACAATTTCTCTCCACTTCCAGCTGGCTGTGTCCTATACATTTCCAAGAGTGTTTGGGCCAAAGGGTTTCTGCTGGTTCAAAAATAAAAAGGAGGATCAGTTCCACCTCCCCATCATTTTTTTATTTAATGAAATGGACCATGTTTTTCTCTACTTTTTGCTATATAAGACCAGGGTACAATATGTAGTTTGGCCCTTTTTCCCCTTCCATAAATTAATATAAACTCAGATCTAATCTGCTGTCTTCTAAGATCCCTAAGTGTCTTTTAATATTTTTCTTCACAACATACAACATGCCTTTTTTTCCCAGCTGGATGATAAGGACTTGCGCTCTTCTGTGCCAATTCCAATCTTGATATTATCTGCTCGTATTTCTAGCACAGGTGACATTTTTAGACTCTCCATCTTTACTATGTACTTTTCATTAATATATCTTTTTCTTCTTCTTAATCACTACAAAGAGAGTCTGGAAAACGACCTGAGAGAGATCTATGTGATGTCACACAAACAAACTGGAAGCCTTCCCTAAGCATATACATCATTGCTAAGTATATAGCCTAGTCTTTTAGCCGGCTTGCAGCCCATATCAAAGTATTCATATCCAAGCCAACCTGTAATAGCTTTCAGTCCAAGCTTCCATGAGTTATCATACCAAATGCTTTATCAGCAATCAAACATTACTAAATCTTCTGTATTTCCAAATCCCGATTTTTGTAAATCTATCTCAGAGGGAGGGAAAAGCAAGTCTGCTTAAAAGGACTGTACTGTAGTATAAAATTTCAGCAACTCTACTAAATATTATTAACCATGACAAACATATCACCTGGAGTGCGTTATGTTTTGGCTCACTGCTGAACAAAGTATTCTCTTCAAGGTCTCTCTTTTAGTATTTAAAGACCTCTTTACAGTTGGCTCTAGGTGTCTGACAGAATGAATCTTTCTCAGCTAACACAGCCTCTCCTGACCAGTATACTCCACTGGAAGTGGAAAACAGTGTCAAGCAACACACACGTGTGAAAATAAAAATTATAAATTAAGTTCTCATTTCGTGGTTGAAAATGTGATTTCACAAACATACGTGCCACTAATCTTGGAATGTGACCTAGTGCAACTGTTGGCAACCTTTTAAGGCTGTATAGGCTGGACTGACCAGGTTCAGGTCAGAGGTGGGCAGGCTGGAAGATGGGCGCTAGGACCTAGTCAACACCACTAATTTTTCCAGGGTCAGCACAGGAAAGCAACTGCTTCCAAAGCCCCTCCCCATCCTGTCCCCCACCCCTCCCCTGCTGAATGATGCTGAAGTCCTGTATCTAACGGGTTGGATCAAAAGGCTTCATGAGCTGCATTGGCCCACAGGTCATAAGCTGTTGACACATGATCTAGTGAGGTGACCCTAACAGTGCTGGATTTGTCTTGTATGGGTATGTTTACCTTCAGCAGCCGAATCTTGTAGAAAGTAGGGTAAAACAAAGTTAGACAGAGCTTATAATCAGTTAGTGAAAGGAATATACAGGGATTAGTTTGACCAGTAGCATAACTAGGATAGGGCAAGAAGGCACCAGGTGTTGATGTAGAGAGGGTGCCAGGATAGAGGTTCCTAGGGAGCCCACATGGCAGCAGTGGCTGGGGTGCTGTGAGATGCCCACATGGTGGCATCTGGGGTGCTACAGAGGACCCATGTGGCAGTGGCAGCAACACATGGGGTACCAGAGGGGGCTCATGCACTGTTGCAGAGGTGTGAGGAACTTGCATGCCCTGGGGCACTGAAATTGCTAGTTATGCCTCTGGCTTTGACTTCTCTTAACAATCCATCAGCTTTTTTCTTTAATATGGCAGTGAATCTTCAAGTACTTTAGCTGTACTTGAAGATCCTTAATTGTATACCATACAACATGTCAACATTTAATGTGCCTCAAGACACACTTAACCAAGCACCGAATTTGAACTGAAAACATTTGAAAAGATTAGTACTTCAGTGTAACCAAATAAAACAACATATCTGACAGAGAGACAGAAATAAGTAGCAATCACAACAGCAGGTAACCCCTTTTTCCACTTTCATTATATAAAGAATTGACAAAAAGAAGTAAAGAAAATATTTGTGAAAAGCTGAACTGGAGACAGAAAAGCTGAAATAAGCAAATGCCATTTTACGTCCATCATTTCTACTTTTACCTTTTACTTAAATGTCTGGGCTTGTTGGAATATCTAACAAATCTGAAAACAGTAACATTCAGAGTGAAACACTTATCTGGATCAACCAAGGGCAATCAGATTCTGACAACTCAAAAGATCTGAAATTCACTGCAGCAAGGGATAACAGAGATGATGGAGAAGTTCCACTGAAAGGAGGAAAAGTTTCTTGATGATGTTTTAGTTTATGCCTCACATTTTTCTCAGAAGTGAAATGTTAAAATTTGACCCTATTTAACCTGGCCTAAATTTTGGAAAGAAATATCCTATTAGCTTTTGTATAGTATTGTCAATTCTAACCTCTAGTATTGCAGGAGTAGCCATTGTTTGCCTTCTTATTCAAGAACATTGACCTGAGAATAAGGGCTCAGAGACCAAAATTAACTCTTATTTCCATCCATTTTACTTCTATATAACTTAAAGTTCAGAAATTAAATGTTCTGGTATAATATCAATCCACTGAAGAATATAGATGATATTATGGAAATCTTATAAAATAAAGATCTAATCTATTAAATCAGTTCTTTCAACAAAACATTTTACAAGTAGCTACAGAAAACACACCCGGCCTCTGAAATCACTGCACAACGGTTTCAGTTTCATCCAGCAGGCGTGCCCGCCCTCTGACCAGCACTTTCCCTTTCCAGAAAGCAAGCCCACTATTTCTAGCCCCCTGATCTTCACCAGTAGATGAAAAATCTTAAGGTTATGAATGATATAGGTCTCCCACACAAGAGATCAGCAAACTTTTGCCACATCACTGCCCTATTGATAGTCATTCTTGATCTTCATGCTTATATAACATATGACCTTTCAGCATGATCTGGGGGATGCTGGAATGCTGAAGCTGTCTCTCACTACAACAACAACAACAGACAGCACAGCAGGCAATAGAAATTTTGTTTTTTACTAAAGAAAAGATCATTTGAAGTAAGAGATTGGGCATTTGACCTCAATTCCCATAGTGCCAATGGTTTATCAGCATCCCAAAATTCTGTATTTTATCTGACTAACTGTAAATCACCCTATAAAATGAGTCTTTCATAGTCATTAATCCAATGAAAGCACAGATCTCCATACCACTGCCAGTACACACCAAACTTTAGTCGAGCTCAGGGTGCTGTACATAGACTTTCCTTATAGGGGTGGCTCTCAGAGTGAAACAAGATACTTTATACAAGTTTGTTTGTTTTTTAAAGAGGAAATAGGCATTACTAATTCTAACATTTTAAGCTATTACATTTTGCAAATGGAAATACAAATCAGTGCCCTATTACAAGGGACAGGTAAATGACTGATAAAAGAATCTTTTATCAGCGAAGCATGGATATTGATTTCTACCATGAATTTTCTAGGGGAATATAGAAAACATTAATTTAGTCCCCAGCAAATAGATTATGTGAAGAGATACAATTAGCATGCTTGTTATTTCTCCTTGACCTAAAGTCTAGTAGTCTATGAGTGTCATGGATGAAATCTATTCACCCAGAACAGTAAGTTCTGCACCTGCTAACATTTGCATAAACTTTTGATAATTTTTCCTTAAACTTTTGATAAATTATATTAAGAGTACCCCTTGCCTTCTGGGTAAGCCAAGGAACTAGAACAGCATAGTTTAGAAAATAATATTGGGAAAAGACTAAATTGAACTACACAGAGCAAGGATTTCTTTAGAAAAACAAAGCAATGCATTTTAAAACATAAGTAGTGGGAGTATAATAAGTAAATATAGATGTGCTTACAGGACCAATGACGTAAGTATTAAAGGAGCTACTTTCCTGACCATACATCTGTCCATACATCCAATGACTAGGTGCCTACTGAATTCAGGGCGTCTGGCTTCTGATTTCACAGTCGAAGCGTGGTGCCTGGAGCAATTTTGCGGCAAGCACAGCAGATCCCCCCCTCAACTAACTTGATTGGCTGAGCCTCCCCCCTCCCCCACCCCGATTAACAGATGGCCATCTCTCACTCTCCAGGGAGGAGCAGGATTTCCAGGGGCCCTCAGCCAAAGGCATGGGGGGGGGACCTGCCACACACCACCACAAAAATCTCCCCCCACTGTGCTTCAGGACACCAGGGCTTTCCGCCCTTTTCTGTTTTTGCACTCTTTCTTTCCCCCCTTGCACACTGGTGATTTCATGTCTTTTCACGCTCCCCGTGTTTTTTTGCAGGGAACAACCAAATTTGCGGTTGCCATGAAAATCAAAAAATGGCAGATTAATCAGATCCCTACCAATGACATGTCTGGCAAATAGTCTAAATAATTATTAAACTGTTGAACAATAAATGTAAAACAGAATTCACTTTTATTATATCACATTATTAGACTAACACATTTCATTAACTTAAAACAGAAGAATAATACAGCCAAATGATAATGCACAAAAAATTTTTTCCATGAGACAAACTACAGACTGTAAGACTACAAGCTCTCAGATAAACAGCATTAAACAAAGGACAACCTAAATCAGCTCTTTCACAACTTAGAATTGAATGCATTATGTTCCAGCAAATCCTGAAGAAGAATAAAGCTAAAACTGTCTGTACATTTCTAAAAAGCTGACATTTTTTCCAGGGTTCTGAACAACAGTTTTTATTCAGGACCATCTTCATGGCTAAACATTTAAATGCTCAGGCCAAACGCCAATCCTAGTCAACTAAAATGTTTCCACTAGTTACTAGGGCTGTGCGAAGCTTCAGTCCCTGATTTGATTCACCAGAGATTTGGCCCAATTCAGTGGCCAGATCTACAAATCCAAATTGAATCAGAAGATCCTTTAATCTCCCCAAATGGAATCGGAACCCTCCAAATCGATTTGGAAAGATTCGGTGATTTTGACATACAGACAGCTTTAAATGTTTTTTCTATGTACCTCTAGGTAGCAGAGGCTCATGAATACTGCAATGCTAGGGTGCATGGAGTGTCCCACAGAAACACAGGGGGCTCTCCAGCACACTCAGCAGCAGACCCAGAAGTGGACCAGAAGGGTCTGTTGGGGAGCATGCTGGGGGTGCCCGTTTGCCCCCCCGGCTCAGTGACTGGTGCCTCCTGGGTCTGGGGGGACCCAGGGTCCCGCTGTGGCCAATAGCCAAATCAGAGAGGCACAGCAGGGTCCTCCAGCATGCTTCCTGGCAGACCCAGAAGTGGACCAGAAGTATGTCTGGTCCAATACCGGGTTCACCACCAAACATGCGGAGGGCCCCCCTGCACTCCTATGGAATGCTCCATGTGCCCCAGCATCACAGCGATCATGAGCTGCACCTGCTACCTCAAGGTATGTAGAAAAAACTTTTAAAGCTGTGTCTATGGCTGAATCATTGATTCTCCAAATCAGCATCAAATCTTAAGATTTGGATTTGGCCAAATCAAATCAGGGACAGTGATCCAAATCAACTAATTGAATCACTGTCCCAGATTCATACTGAATCCGAATCCAAATCAAATAGGGCCTGCTTCACACACCCCCACTAGTTACACTGGGTATTGGATCAGTCTCTATGGAGTCTAGGTAAATTCAGCATCATCAACAGAGATGCTCAGTATATAGCAAGGATTTAGCATGGTAGCACAATCTACAAGCAAATGAGGGGTTTGCATTACTTGTCTTCCTTGCTATCATGTATGCTAAATTTTAAAAAATCCACCCTGGATATCTCCAAAATTTAAGATATTTCAGTATACTGTGAAGAATGAGAAGAAAAGAGTCTCAGTGGATTAACTCTTACCATGTAAGACCACTATAAAGCTATCTGAGACCACTTTAAATTGGTGGCTTTTAAAATGTTTGTTAGATTTTGGAAACTGCCCATAATATATTAAGTAAATTAATATATTAAATAAAGTGTTAATGTGATTCGACATCTCTGGTAATTATAATCATGATATTTTTCTTTTAAACTTTAGATTAGCTATATGTTCTTCAATACATAATGAAAAGGTAATATTTCCTACTGTTTTGTGATATTTATTGAGAGGCAAGGATATTTTAAGGTGATATATTTTATTGGACCTGGGATAGTGAAATATTTACTGAAATATTATTAAAATTGCATATTTCAAGTAATATTATAAGGATCTTAAAACAAATACTATATTCATTCACTTATCTGGAAACTTTCTCCTTGGAAGTAGTCCAAAAGGACTACTTCTGAAGTCAGTTGCAAGATTTGCATAGACTTCCACATGGATCATGCTATTATACATTACAAGAATGAGTGCTATATTAAAAAGCAGTCAAAAACACATTAGTTAAATAAGAGAAACAGTTGGCTAGCCATATAGTTAAAAGAATAAAGAATAGAATGTCACTAATTCATAGAATTAATTTGCAATACAGAAGTTACCTGGCAAACCAAAACACATTCTCATCCAAAGTATCCAGAAAGACATTTTCCCTAAATCACCTCTTCATTCTATGTCTTCTTCTAACAGAATTCATGGTACTGTACTTCACTTTTGTTACAGACTTTAAACAATAGCTCCTTTTTTATAGTCATGGTAATTCAACAGTAGAGTTAACTCTATAAGTTATCTTGTTCCAAACTAGGGATGTTCTCCTCTTGGAAAAGCCCCACAAGATTTACTAAAGTCCAGAAAACAAGTGATATCTCAGAATTTTTTAACATAATATTTGATATTATAATATTCCTTCCACTTCTTGCTAGCAAGGCATGACAGGGTTCTAGCTCTAAAACACTTTTAAAGCATGGACTACAAAGTTAACACATGCCTAGGAGATGTGGTATGTCACATAGTAGATGATACTGTATTTTTGCATAATTTCAACTTGAAGCTGCATTTCCTCAAAATCTAGGGAATATTTAATTTATATTATGGTAAAACCATAGTTCAGTTCATTGTCTTTTTCCTTTATCTGAGTAATACACCCAACATCTTAGGTCATTTTAACCTGCACCTACCCCAAGCAACATTCCAATGAGTGTTATTAAATACTTTGAAAGTTTAATTTAACATCCTATTGCATTATGGTGTTATAGTCAACTTACAATTATCGTTACTTCCTAAGACACCAGCAATAAATGTGACAACAGACAGATGTTTTAGTATTGCTGAATAAGACAGAATTGTGGGATTCCTTTTTAAACCCTGGACACCATTGTTTTCATTCCTTCCACACACAGAAAATTTTCAGTCTCACTAATAAATACTAAAATTCCACCTTTGTGTTATGTTGTCTATCATTCATTTAGGCATCAAATACATCAACGAAATTTGAGATTTGCATTGTCTGAGGATGAGAAACATACTGTAAAGTGACAGCTACAAAAATGGTTTTAATTACATTGGAGATTTCATTTTATGAACCTTCTGAGAAATAATTTAAGATGAAAGTCCTACCCCATTCAATCCAACTTCAAATCCATTGGTCAAGTACTCCATGTTTTATAATTAAATTCCTCTCATAAATTTCTCTTTTCGGTTTTTTAAGACCAAACATGTAAAATGAGCAAGGTCATGAAGGCAAAGGCTGAAGGAAGTACTTTATTGTATATATATGGACAGATCACGTGTTCTAGCTGGAATTTCTATTATTTGGCACTGTGTTTTTTGTTTTAGTATACTGAGAAACATGGAACCAAAAACATTACTTTATAATAAGTCTTATTTGCCCTTTGTTACTAGTCCTCACACATATACAAAAGAATCCACTGTATTATTTCCTCTTGACAAGATGCTGAAAACTGTGTCATCCGGTGGCTTAAAGAAAGCAGCGGGGAACTAGGCATTGCCTGGGTTCTAATCTCCATCATAGACCAGTCATTTACCTTCCTGTGGCTCAGTTAACCCAGATGGAAAATTGGGTGGATCCCACTGAAAACCAGATGCTGTTTCTAAACTAGGTTTTTCTAGGTAAGCATATAATAAAGTCTCTGCTTTTTGGCAGTTATTTAATGTTTCTATTTTGGTAAAGAAAAGAATGTAAAAGGAAAACAGTAGGTTCTGAAAAGTTAACATAAAATTAATCCCCCCAAGCCATTTATATTAAGAAACATAATATCAGCAGACCTAATTCTGCAACTACGTGGGCAAGCACCACAACATCTCTCTCATATTTGCTAATTAAAATGCATTGACACTTCACATGAATCAGAAAGATAAAAGGATTCCCCGTCAACAAGAAATGGAGTGTCTGAGCATGAGTGAATTAGTACAAGATTGAGAAGAGGGGTTGAGATGATTATGTAGTTTCTATGGTAATAATCTGTATTTGTAAACACAGTGGTAAAAAGTCCTGTACTAAAAGCCAAAGCACACAATTATTTTTAAATCCCTGAGTATAAATGATTCTTTAAAATGACCGAGCAGATGTGCAGTGCTTGTGTGACCCACAATTCTTCTCTTCTAACCGGATTTCATAACTGAGCAAATCTGCACCCTGCCAAAGTGGGAGGATGTCTCTGTGGATGTCCCTTCACAGAGTCCTCTTCACATAGCTCCCAGGGTCAGGGAGCAGCATTGCCAACACAGGCCTCCAAGAAGCATGAGTCAGTCCCTAAAAACCAGGAGTTTTAAATAATAGATTGGAGATATTTTCACTTTTTGAGTTTTTAGAAATCACATTTTTCAGTCCTTTGCAATTGTGAGACCCATAAATGGCTATTTAAAAAAAGGCTGGAATTCTCAAGTAATTGAACGTATCTAAGAGCTGGGACTTTAAGAAAAATATCAATGAAAATCTTGAGTTAGCATATTCTGTACAGCACTGGGCCAAATACTGCAACCCACATTCCATATTTCCAGATACCTTGTAGACTCCATCTGTCCCTCCTAAATTAACCTGGATCAGGACACAGTATATTGATGTAAAAGGAGCATCATTCAATCAATCCAGGCATTTATAGTGTGCTCATCAACATAAAAATAAAGTGCTTTCTCAAATGACAGCTAAAGAACATGATGAATATGAATAGGTCTCCAATTATTTTACTACATGCTTGACCATTGTATTTCTAAAATATTAAATATGTTTTAAAGTACCTCTGCTGTCTATAAACTAGCATCAGCCAAACAACCCTACCAAAATAATTCTATATATTCTGGCACTAGAGCAGAAAAGGTGATAGGAAAACTCATTTCATTTCAGAATAATTATAATGACCATGGAGAATCGTTAAATGACTTGCTTGTTTTATAAAATGCGTAAGTGCACCTTTGCTCAGTCATCCTTTGGTATCCCTTCAGGATCCTTCTACATGCTTTACTATTTCTGTTCTGTCTTTCCATCCACAGACTCTAATCTTTCCTAGTCAATCCTACATATTTCATTAACAAAGGCTGCTTCCTTTCCTCCCTAGTTAGGAAGAATAATAAATATATGGATGTATTTTAATGTTTCCGTGAAGGAATGCTAAGCCCTAAAGTGGTAAATTGTACATTTTTCCAAAAGTTGCAAAATGTGCGAGACTGTCAGCAGCAAATGATAAAGTCGTTTCAAAAATGACATTTCTAAGGTGCCTTTTCCATTTCCCTAGCAACACATAGAATTTCTGAAATATGGCACCTGTTGTCAATTGTTTTCTAGCACTCCAAGGCACACATGACCTATAAAGAGGTGGAGAGGAAACTGAATAGTAGCACATCTGATTTCAGATCTTTGCATTAATTAGATAACAAGATTAGCTAAAAACAAACAAAGTTACGTTACCTTCCATTTATGTCCCTAAATAAGGCTTTTAATCAGAATGTAATGTAACTTGACATGTGCAATTTAAACCAGGGCAACCTACTGAGATTTCAACTTAAACTGTGAGGACGTATTCCCTTCCCCTAATCCAATGCATCCATTTTTCCCCAAACAACCAACAAATTATTCTTCAACTAGTGAACATGGCAGGAGGATCTTCCTTATCATTTCTCACAATTAAGCCAAAGGCAAACAAATTCACTCTCAGGAGAAAAAGCAACAACTGAAAACATGTTGTTCATCTCTTAAAACATAACTTCACATTCTGACCTATCAAATATAATGTGCATTCAAAAAGATGTTGTTACATCACTAGCCTATTCCAATGGAGGCCAAGTTTTTGACAGGTGTGCCACATATTAGCCCTGCACCTTCCACAAATGCCACTGAGCCCTTTCTCTTGCCTGATCTGCTGCTCTGCTTTCTGCTCCTTGCCTGATGTGCTGTTCTGTTTTCTGATCCCTCCACTGTGCTCCCTGATGTGCTGCTTTACTTTCCTGCTTCCTTCCCTATCTGCTACTGTGCTAACTGCCCCTTCTGCCACATGCTACATGCCACACACAGACTGCCTGAGCCCTGCCTGGCCTATTCCATGGTTTCTATAAAATGAACAAGAAAATAAGTTACATGTATTAATTTACCCTCTCCCTTGGCCCCCAACATTAAAAAATATTATTGGAGTTAGAAACTCTAACTTCTTTTATGAATTTGATACTTTATGTTTTCATAACTGGGTTAATTTTTTTTGAAAAATGTTAAAGACACCTTCTACTTTATGGCAACCATATAAAATACTCTCAAAATTACATGAAGTGCCCCCTCTATGGGGCTTCTTACAAAATGTACTGAATCGTAAACTCATTTCCTTTACAGAACTTCAAACAAATTCAGAAGTACCATTTTGTTACATTTGTGAAGATATGAGCTCCCATCACTCATGCAATGTATGGCAGATTATGGAAAACGGTTAAATAACAAGAAAAATATATGACAAACATGAGAAAATTATGTAAGCTACATTACATTTTAAGATATTATTAATTTCCACTCCTTTTCCCACAAATCTCTACAGTGATTTAATATGCAAGAAGCCAAGAACAGTTAGCTACTATAAGTAATATAACAAGTCATTATCCTTTTCAGAGACCACAGCAAACTAAGGCATCTAGATTTGACAAGAGAGTATAAAAAGCCACTACATAACCTTTTGAATGTCAGTCACTTCCTTATAATCAGTTATACAATATGGAATGTGAAGGAGCATAAAGCCTAAGAAACCCTTTTGTCACACCACATAAATTCAAGTACTTCCCTGCTTTCAGACATCCTGGAAAAAAAAATTGTCATTGTCCAGATTACCAGGACAGAAGGGTGGGAAACTTCCATGTAAGCAAAGCCTGGATTCTATCAAACTGTCACTGAGAAACAAACAGAAAGAAAGAGAAACGGAAAGAAAGAGAAAAATACAAAGACAGAAAAGGCAGACAGAGATTACTTTTTATATTTCTCTCAAAATAAAGATTTTAGTAAAGCAGATTCAGTTCAGTGCAGAAAGGCTCCACCCTTCAAATCTTCTGTGTTTACTTCTCTCAGCACAGCTCAGATTGTTCAGACTAGTCTCCAACCCCATTTAGTCTCATCCCAAGCACTTTCTTTTGTTGCAAACTTTCCAGTCTCCACAGCCCCACACGGTGTTAATACGAGGCAACAGGGTTTATGTCTAAGTGCTGCACAGAAACATTTTGCATTTAATAGTTCTTCCCCAGGCTGTGTTCACAAAATAATGCACCAAATGCAAGAGATTTGGGAACCTTGTAAAGTTCCAGCCTGTAAAACCTGACAGCTGTCTTGCGATTATATTTCTGAAGTGCAAACCTCTGAGCCTCCTTCTCAAAAATCTCACAACTACTGAATCCCAAAGGCTTGCCGTTCCAAAGCATGCAATAAAAAGACCATACAAAGAAAAAGGGAAACTCACCACCCCCATAATCTTCATCTTCTTGTGCTTTTATTGTTACAAATTGCCCTAATAAAGCAGCAAGGATTAAAAAAGTTCTTGTTTGCATCCAGCTTGCCATCATGTCTAAATATTAGACATGTGTGTTGTCCTGGAGAGCAAAAAGTGCAAAAATGAAAGGTTATTTTAGCACCATGAAGTCAGTTCTTAGGTCTTCCTTTCAGCACTAGGTCCAGGACAAAGTCTGCAAGCCCTTTCTCAGCACCAGCTCCGTCACAGTCTGCAAATACTTTTTTCAAGTGATGCAGCTTTAAATAGGAAGAATGCTGCCTCCACTTTTTTTCCTGCCCCTTTTCAGCTTGTTCAGGCTCATCCAGTCCCTGCCAAGCAACAGTCTGATTGATGGTAAACATTTCGAATCAGAACTAGCTTCGCTTTTCCTTGAACTTTTCCTTTAACATGTATATTTTTCAGGATACTTTCCTGCCGTTGTAGCATAGAGATAATTTATCAGAACAATTCACTGTACAAACATACTTGGAGGAAGGATTGCTGGGGAGAGATCTGTCACTAAACATACTCAATGCAGCTAAAACAGCTTGGAGTATATAGGATAACCCCTTCTATAGCCAATGAGAGGGGAATCTCTCCCTTCTAAGCTGCTGGGAAGAAGATTTCCCCTTCTTTCTTGATAAATGACTGGAGTTTTTTTACTTCTCTACCCTCAGATTGTTGCGTCTCCTAACAACTACCTGCCTGAGTAGCCATAAGAGCTGCCGTTCCAAGCTAGTTGTTTTACGGGGACTTACATTACCTCTCAGTGCCAGGCACAGGAGGTATGACATCTTTCTCCAAATTAATGAGGTCATCTCTACCCTCTGACCTACCTGGTGGGACAACAACTGCAGCATTGCAAATGTATGAAAAGAGGCTTTACTTCCCTGGCAGCCACAGTGGTGGTAATTATAATGGGAAGTGTATCTTCCTAAATCTGTTCAACATTGACAATTAACCAGCAGGAGATTTTTTAATTTTAAGACACTCCTGTGACTTTTCCTAATGAACATTCAGAACACTGGCAGAGGACTCCCTAAAACTCTTCTGTATCCATTGGGTCACTCCTTAAAGGCCTCTGGGAGAGAGACCCGCTTAACCACAGTCCAACCACAATCCCGCTGACTTCCAGGAAAGAGACTGCCTGCACCTGCTATGGAGAAATGTAGATATCATCAGTTGCATCCCTCTCAGCCATCTGAAGAGAAAAGGATAAAACATAGTACCAACATCCAGAGAGTGATCGTCTAAGGCAGCCAAAGCACCAGTAAGTCTATACCTTAAGTCAGGGATACATAGACATTAAATTCCCCTGGTGATATATTCTATTCAGCTTGGCTTTTGAACTGTGTTCTGAAAAACTTCCTTAAAGTAACTTTTCTGATATTTTTGTAGCATCAGACACAAAGTGAATGAAATTGTAGAATTCATTTCTGTAACTACAACTTTGCTGACAATCAGCACATTCCTATTAAGGGTTAATGGTTAATAAATTATTAGTTCGAGGTAACATTTTGAGCCTCTTGCTCTCTGTGCAGGAAGTCAGATATGCCTTTGGCCTGTCTATGCTCTGGCACTGCTTACATACCCTGCCTGTGCCCCCTGACGTCCTGGTACTGCTCCAGAGATGGGCGCTGGAGTTTTTCTGGCCAGGACAGCACTGGGTCACTGTGGCAGTCCTGAGCCTCCCCTTGCAGGAGAGTGGCCAGGTCCTGGTTTGCTTGCTCAGCCAGGTCCTGACACTCTGCCTTCAGGACCTGCAGCAACTACTAGACAGTGTCAGTAGCCACGCGGCATGGGGCCACCTGGGGCACACCTTCCTCTACCACTTCCAGAGGCTCCAATACAACTGGCAGCTCCTTGGCCTGTGGGGCTTCTCCCTACAGGACCTGCGAGGGGGGTTGCCAGAGTTTTACAAGGACCTTCTCCAGGCCTGGAGGCTGGTCTCTGCCTAGAGGTCCCCTACAACACTCTCCCAGGGCACCAATCTGCTCGTTGAGCCCCTCCTCTAGAACCCCCAGCTGGGGGTGCCAACAGCAGAGGTGCCCCAGTTGTGACAGAGGTTGATCCTGGCTGGTGTCATCCGTACCAGAGACCTCCTGAAATGAAATCTTCCCTACTTCCTGACGCCCTTGCCTTTGTTGACCAGGTCCTGTGCGGTGGCAATCCCTGCCCCTCCCTCCCCCCGTGTCCTCCAGCTCCACCACCTAAGCCAGCTGGAGGACACCAAACTGATCCACTTTTCCACCATCCATTGCTGCTACCTCTACATGCTCATGTGCCACCTAAACCATAATGCTACTCTCTTGTTCCTCCCAAGTGGCACCAAGTGGCAGGACCTGTTCGGTGTGGCTGGGGCACCCCAGTGGCTGAGTCTGTTCTCCAACATCATCCCATGAGCCACTGGGGACCTCAGCTGTTGGCTGGGGAACCATTGCTATGGGTGTGTATGTGGTGAGCTTCACAGACACCCCAGACTCCTGCCCTTTCTGTGGGCAGAGGTAGACCCTGGCGCATATGACCCTCGAGTGCACCAGGCTGCAGCCCCTCCATCTCCACCTCCAGAACCTCTTCCTGAGGTTCTGGTTGAATCTCACCCGCCACCTTTTTGTTTTTGGTCACCCCATCTGCAGCCCCACCACGCCCTGGGACCTCCTGGTCAACCTTCTGGCCTGGTCAAGTAGGCCCTGTACTTGACCAGGAAGGAGGCTCTGGCTAGAAAGGTGCCCAAAGACTGTGGGGCCTCTCACTTGTCTGTGCATGTTTCTGGGCAAAGCACCAGTAGGCAGCATCCACTGGCTCCTTGGATGCCTTTTGTGCGGGCCGGCTCCCGGTCCC
>NW_005842111.1:2246516-2247055 GCF_000455745.1 Alligator sinensis
AGAATCTGTCAATACAAGGAGTTCATCCTCCAAAGACCAAATCAAACAACAACCTATATAAACACACATACACATAACTAGATTCAAAACAAAAAACTACACAATCAGGGTTTCAGTAGGCGTCACGGCAAAGTCACACGTCAAGTCCTCGCTTCTATCAATGATGTTATCCCTCTCAGGGCTTCTCTTTGCCACGCACTGTGGATCCCGGATCTGTAAACAGAAACTCATAAAACAGATTAATGATCTTATCTAATACACTTAAACAATCTCTATAATTCAATTGGATGAAACCATTGAGGATCCATCATCCCGTTCTTCTAAATAACAAAAACCTAACTCATAAGCCAATCGCCATTGACCCGCATCTCCCAAAATTCGAAGCTGTCACTTCGTGAGTCCAGAACGCTGTAGGAGAAATCCAAATATGTATCGCTCCTCTAGGGTTCTCAGTGGTTGGTTGGACTCGCGACATCTAGCATCCTGTGGTTTGGTACAATCCTGGTCATAATATGATCCGGACTCCATTAGGATACGTA
>NW_005842111.1:2248676-2249112 GCF_000455745.1 Alligator sinensis
ACGCTCGAGCTAGAATCAGTCACGGAGGCGTAATGGTTGATTGAAAAGATTATTTACTTACACCGGAGATGGTCGCGGTGCAGGCTGGACAGTTTCCCAGGTACAGCTCCGCTTCCTTCCTCGTTGGAGGACTCTAAAACTTGGTTCCCAGGATCCTCGGAGTAGTTCAGACTCCGTGGTGTCGATAACTGGGTTCTAGGGTAGGGATTCGTCTGGGCTGCGGGGTTCAGCAATTGGAGCCTCTATCGCCTTCTTAAGAAAGACGCGCTGGGTTCGAAAGGACCCACAGCGCTTAGAGATCCGTCTCTCCGTCTCTGTCCGTCTTTCTCTCCAACTTGGGCGGAAACCAGCCAAGCCTTTTGTATGGCTAGCAAGCCAATAGCTAGCCGCCATGTGTGCCTAAATTAAGACCGGCCAATAATGTGGCTCAAATCTC
>NW_005842111.1:2249207-2253007 GCF_000455745.1 Alligator sinensis
GCGTCATGCACAATGCAAAGAAGGCTACAGAACGGCGGGAAACACTTTTCTGCACGCGGGTTCTCTATAGCAACAGACCACTCCGTCGTGCAAAAGAGCTCCAATTCGGCAGGAACATAATTTAGCAGTGCCGAAGCACACACAATCAAAAAATCCACAACTTTGGGTTGTGACACCTTTGAGGAACGGTGGGTATGGTCCAGGGGGCTCTGTTCGGTGTCCCCTTCTGAGGAACTTCTTTTCACATTTTGAGCCTTTGACCCCCACGTTACTCCTACCTTTTTCTTCCTTACTTGTCCCACAAAAAAAAGAAAAAAAATAGCTGTATCTTTCAACCTTTGGCCCCACACAGTGGGGGGTATTAGTTAACTAGGTAGGCTTTCAGGGACACTATCTCTGGAAAATACAAATAGACAGGAGTTTCTGGTTGAACTTCACCCCTACCTTTTTATTTTTGGACATCCCATTTGCAGCCCCACCAAGCCCCGGGACCTCCTGGTCAACCTCCTCCTGGCCCTGGCCAAGTGGGCCCTGTACATGACCAGGAAGGAGGCTGTGGCCAGGAAGGATCCCGGGGACTGTGGAACTGCATTCCTGTCATTCATCCATGCACATTTCTGGGTGAAGCACCATTGGGCAGTGTCCACCGGCTCCTTGGATGCCTTGAGGACAGTTGGGTGTGGCCTGGGGGGCTCTGCTCAGTGTCCCCCTCAGGCACACTTATTGTCACATTTTGACTCTTTTACCCACATGACACTCCCACCCTGTTTTTGCCTTAGTTGTCCCAAGCATTTTGTTGTGTTATTCTTTCATTGGCCCCACACAGTAGGGGCCACTAGTTAGTCATTGCCTGGCTATGACCTGCTGCCACCTGTAACAGCATGTTTTCATGGCTGCAGTCCTGCCAGACCCATCAGCAGAAGCATCTGCACCTTTGGGCCAGATGCCAGTGGGCTGTGGCTGCACAGTTGGCCTTTGTGCGACACTACTGCCATGTGTGCCGCCACCCTGCCATCTGGGCAGCTACCGGGAAGATGCAGATTGGAAGATGTTCTCAGCATGCTGGCCTGCTTTAAACTGTCAAAGCATGTCTTTCTAGCCCCAAGTGGCCAGCAGGTCAGCCACGGGCCCGACCCAGCATGGCTGGGTCCTGGATGCCAGCCCTGAGCAGGCTCCTCTACCTGGGTCCTGCCACTTGCCTCACTATCAGGAATTCTGGTGTTCCTTATTTAAAACTGCAAAATCTCTGATAAAAAAATCCCGAATTCACACTTTAAAACACCCCAAAATGCATGTTTTTCCACAATTAAAACAAAAGACCACTATATAGATATATATATATAGAGAGAGAGAGAGAGATCAGTTAGGCAATGTTTTATTGATATATTTAAAATTTTACAGCAATTTAGAAGCCTACCAGTGTCTCTATCATCATAATAAAATAAATTCTAAATATCTATATGTTTTGATGTTTGCTTTTGGTTTTCTTATCATAGAACAATTAGAGCTTTCCCTGACCTCTTCACTAACTAGGATGTGAAGATAGATGCCCCAACAGTCACAAATCCTGCCAGAAGGTCTCATCCTGTCTGGCAGCTGGGCGTACTGGGTGTGTGATAGGGGGATGTGGGGTTTGCAGGAGAGGAGTGAGAAGGGGTGTGGGGGGATGTGGTGGTGAGACATGGGGTGTGTAGGTAGGTGTGGGAGGATTGTGGGAGAACTGTGTGGGGGGAGCTGCTCAAGCGGGGTGGGCACATGTGTATTCATCTGGACACACCCCAGAGGTCTGAATTCAAGCTTCTGGAGAATTCTGGAAAATAAAAAATAATAAATCAATTCAAGCTTTTGAAGATACAATATGTTTAAATAAAATAAAATATGTGCAAAATTAAAAATCCATGTATAGTAACACTACCACAAAATTTTAATCTGGGGATGTATGGAGAGAAATTTCTCACAGGACTATTGTAAGACGTCAGTCATTTTACATTTGTAACGTTTTGCAAGGGTGACCTTTAGGTCCATCATCTCCTTTAGTAGTCTAAAAAAATAGAGAAAGAAGTTGAAGTTAATGAAATTCACAGCATGGAAATTCACGTGGAAGTGATAGCACTACAGACATCTGTGATAAAGGAAATAATCAAGTCTTCAGTGCCTGAAAGGAACTATACTGAGTATATGTGCTGTAAATAATTAACCCAAGAAAATGGTGATTATGGGAGCTTCCTTCATCTCTGATATGTGTTACTCAAAATATATTCCAATATTAGGCACCTGAAGGAGGCATTCAGTAGTATATCAAACACATTGCCCAAGTTTCCACCCAATTAAAACATTAAGCAGGACTAACAAAAACAAGCAATTCTTGGCTTACTATATTTTTGAGCATGCACATATTTGAGTCATTAAAATTCCTGTATCCACCTGAGGGTTTCTTTCAAATGCACTGCAATAAACTCTCGCACTGTGCTACATATATAGCTATAGTGTCTGTTATAAACTATATTTCAGTAACTTGATTCAATTCTCAAACACGTACACTCAGATATGTTAATAAACATCGTTTAAAAATACAAGAATGATATTTCAGGTACTGCCTGCTATGTAATAACAGGAGAGGTCACCATAGTTTTTTTAAACTAAACCAACTCTTTATTTAAAAAAACTATTTACAGGCTACTACAACTCACCTAGGAGAGGGACAGAAGTTGCATATAAACCAGTATAAGTGATTGGAAGCCCGTCCAGATCTGTAATACAACTGAAGTTCAGTGCACATAAACCACTTTCAAAATGGCCAAAACTGGTTTAAGATAAACCTGCATGGATGTAGTATCAGATTTAACTGATTTAAGTTAAATCAGTTTACTAAGCTTCTGTCCTACTGTCTATTAAGTTTCTGATCCCCTCCAGATTCAATTTAACTCTCAGTTCCCCAGCATCCCAGAATGCTTTGCACCTACCCCACATACCCCACCTTGCGGGGTGGGCGGGCTAGGCTTGGCCCAAGGTGTTTGCTCCAGCCAAGTTGGGAGGTGTGCCCTAGGGCCCCCTAGCTTCTGGTCTGGACCACTGCAGGCATGTAGCTTCATTTATAGAATCCAGATGAATGACTATGCACTTGCTCATTGGTTCAATCTATGCAGCTTAGACTATTCTACAAAGATTGAATCAATACAGTCTCAGGCCGTCTGCCATATGTAGACATGAATTTTTGGTGCATACTCCAAACTTCTCTCAAGCATTGTGCTCCTCCCTTCAAGTTCTATGTAGGTTCCTACATCCTTTTGACAATTTTTCCTGTTGTTAAAATAATAAAAACATTGCAGCATGCTAGGCCACAATGTCCTTCAAGAATGCTGCTCTTCAAACCAGTCCCCTGCTTGTGTTGTTCCTACTGTTGGATGACTTGCTTCTATCTGTCATTCCATTGGGCATTGTCCTGTTTGTCTTCCATTTTGCTAATACACCTAATTGCCAAGGCTGCAACTGAACTCCAACTAGCTTTGAGCATCAAGGACAATAAAAAGTCCTTTTTTAGATATGTGGGGAACTGACAACTGACACCCAGGAAAAAGCCAACCAATTAAATGGGTACTTTGCGTCGGTCTTTCATCAGTCCCATGGGACACCCGTGCCTGCTACGGGACGGGGAGATCCAGGTGAGGGAGATCCCCTGCCCTCCATCAATGCTGACCTCATGAAGGAACACCTTGAGAGGCTGGATACCTTCAAGTCAGCCGGCCCTGACAATCTATACCCCAGGGTACTCAAGGAGCTGGCGAGCATCATAGCCCAGC
>NW_005842111.1:2253827-2266524 GCF_000455745.1 Alligator sinensis
TATGTTGGCTAGCACTATGGAAGAAAGAGACTTGGGGGTCATCATTGACCACAAGATGAACATGAGCCTGCAGTGCGATGCGGCGGCTAGTAAAGTGACCAAAACGCTGGCTTGCATCCATAGATGCTTCTCTAGCAAATCCCGGGACGTCATTCTCTCCTTGTACTCAGCCTTGGTGAGGCTGCAGCTGGAGTACTGCATCCAGTTTTGGGCTCCACAATTCAAAAAGGATGTGGATAAGCTTGAGAGAGTCCAGAGAAGAGCCACGTGCATGATCAGAGGTCAGGAAAACAGACCTTACGACAACAGGCTGAGAGCGATGGGGCTCTTTAGCCTGGAAAAGCGCAGGTTCAGGGGTGATCTGATGGCCACCTATAAGTTTATCAGGGGGGAACGTTTGTTCACCAGAGCGCCCCAAAGGTTGACGAGGTCGAATGGTTATAAACTACTGCAAGACCGTTTCAGGCTGGACATAAGGAAGAATTTCTTTACTGTCCGAGCCCCCAAGGTTTGGAACAGCCTGCCATCAGAGGTGGTTCAAGCACCTACATTGAACATCTTCAAGAGTAAATTGGATGCTTATCTTGCTGGGATCCTATGACCCCAGCTGACTCCCTGCCCTTCGGGCGGGGAGCTGGACTCGATCTTTCGAAGTCCCTTCCAGCCCTAATATCTATGAAATCTATGAAATGTATGAAATCTTCCAACACTTTTATATCAGTGCATCTCATGGCTAAGGTTCTTTCTAAGTACTTCTGTTCTTGGCCATGTCTGTCTCTCTCCCCAGTTGTCTTTAATTCTGTATCTTCTGCTGTCCGGGGTAATTACCTGCTTCATATTATCTGGGTCTGCTGTAGTTTAGACTATTATCCTTTGCTATTGTTTTATGGCTGATCAGGACCAGATTTGGCCACCAATGTATAGTGGCCTAAGGTCCTTGGTTCCTTTGTTATAGCAAGCTGCCAGTCTGGCATGGCATTGTCCTAACAGCTTCTGTGCCTTGTCTGTCATTTTGCTAGGCAGCCACAGACTCTGTCACTGTAAAAAGAATTTTAGATCTCTAACGCTGAGTACATCTGAAAATCCCTCCTCAATACACGTTCTGAAGCCACCACACTTCTTTCAGAGACTGTGTTCTCGAGCAACCTCATTTTTCACATAAAAGACAACAGCCAACCAAAGAATCATGCTTCTTCCTATTAAGACGAGTAGAACTGAAAGATTAGAGAAAAATATTTTATATTTTCTTAAGTTTGTTTCCTTTGTGTACTTACTACCATAGTATAAACAGTCATTATGGCATCTTTGCCTAGAAAATCTGTTTTCCCTACTTATGTGTGTTTTCTAAGCAGTGAAAGCATAGAAAATCAATTTTAAAACACAGGAAAACAGAACAGAAAACTACATAACCTAGTTGAAGTAGACAATGCACCTGAAAGTATTTCACATTTTGAAATGAGATTTCATGTTGCTAGTGTCCTTTAGAGACTATAATCTCCAAATCTTCCCAATCCAAAGAACCATCAGAAGGACAGTCAAGAAAACTAAAATCAATTAAAAATGTAAGTAATATTAGGGATGACTTCAAATACATTGCTGTCTTTTTGCCTATTGTAAACAGAATTTTCCTAGTAACCTTAAGACCTTCGAGTTTACATTCTTGGGGAGTCCAAATTATTTGAGGGAAAAGGTTCTATCTTTAGTTATGTTTTCTACTTTTATAATCCTAGTCCACAACTACAGTCAATTTCATTTCTTTTAAGTAGAAAGATGTGTTATTTCTGAATTGCTAGCATGGGGTCTAAAAGTTCATCCATTATTAAAAATCTGTTTTCACTGTGGTTGAGCCCAAACCTAATGCACTAGGCAAGGTTGTTGTGCTTGGCAGGATTCCCTTCAGGCTGCCCCAGTTCAAAATGAACAGTGAAACAGAAAACCCAACCAGAAATGTTTCCCAGGAAAAGCAAAATATCAAGAAGAATTAGGGGAAATCTTGTGAGAAATCATGCTGAAAATTATACGCTATTTTTCTTAACATGGTAGTGGAATTGTAGATTTCAAGATCATTACTACAACTACATTGTCAAATGGGTTTTCTCCTGCATGCCAACTGTTTATTCACCAAGTGAAAGACTAGGAAGGTTAGCAAGCTGTATGCTTAAATGAAAAGGTCAAACACTAATCTCAAATCTGAACCTTTCCCAAGGTTCTTTTCCTTTCCCCCAAATCAATATCAAGAGACCTTCAATGTCTGAAGATATCTGATCAAAGTCAAGTTAAGACACTTTCCAGAAAGCTGTCTTCCCATGCCAGACCACTCTTTTCTTGCAGAACCCCACTGGAGTCAATGAGACACTAAATGGGGTCTGGTGGGGGGCTGGTGAGGGGGGCACCAGTCCCGGACACCAATTTAGGAGGGGCACCAATATCATTCCCCATCCCCATGGAGTCCATGCCCAGGCAGCAAGAGCAGCTCCACAGCATAGCTCTTGCAACAACAGCAGCAGCTGCTGCTGCTTTAAGAGCAAGAACCAGAGGAGACAGAGCACGCATGGAGCAGCAGTGATGGTGGCAACAACATCAGTACAGTTGGGAACTGTTTTGGACTTCCCAAAATACCTAAAACAAATCATTCAATGAATTATTCCAATCAAAACAGTTCATTTTGATCAAGCATGGGTAAGACATTTGCAAACCCCTCTCCCCTGTTCTCAAAACCACGTTCCCCTCTGCTGTTGCCCAGCTCTCCTGAAGGGTTTGCTACACCTCTGTTCAGGATTAATCCTTTAAATTTTTTGTCAGCCCACTTTGTCTCTGGTACTGCTCATGCTTCAGGGTCCATCCACATGGAATTCATAGCAAGACCAAGTCCTGGATACTTAATTGTACAGTAGCAAGAAAATAATTGGTTTGGGTTTTTTGCTTATTTTATCATTGTGCTTTTGTTTACAATTATCTGTCTCAGAAGCTACACTTAGAATTATACAGACTTATTATCACAGCCGAACAAAACAGTGAATACATAATATCAGATGACTCAGCCCTGTTTTAATGCACATCTTGTACCTCACCCGCCATACAAATGGCAATTAATAATAATAGGTTTATTTCTTCCTTGAAGAAGAAATACAGTTTTTTATATTATTAGTAAGAATATCATTTATTTTAACTAAAAAAGTTATTACAATCTAGTGAGTTTATCTTTTTCATGTTACTATTTCAGTATTTAAATAACTGCTACTACTTCAGGATTTTAATCCCCACAAACATTTGGAAATTTATCATCATAACATGCCAGTGAGATAGGGAAGGATTACTGATCCCAGTTAAAACCTGGATAGCTGATGCACAGACAGGTTAAGCCCACTGCCAAAAGGCTACAGGAAAATAGAAGTCTACTGCCAAATGGAACTCCTTTCAGGATCAAGGTCTACGTGACCTGCCATTATGGAAGTCTGCAGCTGAGCCAGGTTTGCTGAGACCCTATATAGTTTCTTAATCACAGTCCCATCCTTCCAGTTTGAACAAGAAATAGACTGTCTGATTTTTATATCTGCAGCTCATCAACTAGCACAATGCCTTGGCTGCAAACACCTTTGGATATTACTTGATCAAAATGAACTGTTTTGATTGGAATAATTCATTGAATGATTTGTTTTAGGTATTTTTTTAAACTAAGTCTGAGACAATTTTGACTCAATGGTATTCCTTAAATAAAAATACTGCCTCTGTATTTGACAGTTGGTAGGACAAAATAAATTCCATTCATATTTAATGTTTACTAACTTAAAATGCTATTTTAAAAGTGACACAAAATACTAATAGCCCAGTTTCAGCTGAGACTTGACTTTGCACTGTTCTGTGTACCTGGCATCAAGGCATTTTGGCTGAGGAGCATAGAAAAGTATCAACTCCTATTGTCCTCTGTAACCTAGTAAGCAAGCATTCTTACAATGTGGCCTAAATCATTTTGAAATAGGTTGCCGGTCTCTGAATTATGGAGCCAAGCCAAATCATGTACTATCATGTCTTCTGAAATCCCCAGGATCTTCAACCATAAACTTTTTCTATAGGGTATCTAACAGCAATAAGTTCATGTCTAGAGCTCAGTCCAGCTTTCACTGAAGCTGATGGCACAATTCCTACCAACATCAATAGGAACAAGAATGTGCTTAGGGTGTAATGTGCAACCCTCTTATACATTATATTACTCCCATAATATATATTATTTCCTAGTGAAAGAAAAAAAATGAAAAAGCCATCGGTACACCACATGTGCAATAAATATTCTGTTGATAAAAATAAAATCCAGGCTGGCAGCAAGAGAAACTAGAGGGATTTTGCAATGAAGTAAATTCTTACCTAAAATGCAGCTGCAAATAAAACATATGGGGTGGGGGGAGGAGTATATGGCATGCCAGAAAAAGTTGTCCTGAGAAAAGCTTGTTGATAAATCAGGATTTGCTGAATGGGGTACAACACAAGATGAGTGAATATATTGGAACAGGCAGTGGAAGTGGGTCCATGGAGGATCCATCCCCTCAAATTTAAGGGCTTAAAGAGCGACAGGCTGCTGAACTTTGACAGTCTTAATATTATTAAACACCTTGAATACCCATGAACGTTACTGTTTAGAAATTATACACTTTCACAATAAACAAAGTGCTTGTGACTTTACACATGCTATAAACTAAAACAGAAAGGATCCAATTACATAAGGAATTGTTTCCAAAGTAAAAAGCCCTTGCAGATGTCTTTGCAGTATATATCATACATAGATTTTACATCTGCCAGGAAAATATCAGTTTCTAGTAATACTTATTTGCCTGGGGTTCTCAAACAACATTCATCTTTATTACAGGCCCAATCCAGTGAGGTACAGGAACCCACAACTTCCTCAGAAATCAAAAGGAGGTTTTTCAGAACCTCATAAGTTCTTGGTTTCTTACAGGACCTGTCCTAACTAGTACAATAAAAGAAAAATTAAATTAAATCAGGGAAAACAGATTCTGTGCTAGTAAGCAAGCAGCAGATCAAGGTAAGGCATACAATAGAAAACAGAGGCTGAAATCCCAGCTCTATCATCACGGATTCAAAAAACCCTTTAGATCAGTGCAGGCGTGTCTACATGTGCAATTAATGAGACTGAATACGTGTGCCTACAAGTGCAATTAATGCAACAAATTGTGCTGGAGTAAACTAATCCAGACGTCACCATCTACACATGGATTTACCCTGCCATGGGATAGTATTTGTGTCTGACAGAACTGTCCGACGGTGCAGTAAATGAATCTACACCAGCCTAATTGCTATGCACATGTAGACAATGATGCTTTACAGAGCAGCAAATTAGCCTAAAGCATACATGTAGACGTGACCTGCTTTTATTAAATGTGCAACCATTAAACTTAGTTCTACTAAGATGTTCCAGACAATTTAAATTAAATTAAATGCAAGGGTGACTGAAATGGGTAAACTGCATCTCAGCCCTACTTATCCTCAGAGATATTATAACATGTTTCTGAAGGCTTTTGGTCAGGGTTAAAAGCCATTTAACTGCATCTTGTAGCACAATTTAAATAGCAAAGCAATTTTACATACAGAAGAATTAACTAGTGTAGGATTCAGTTAAATAATTACTTAATTTTTTAAAAGCTTTAAAAAAAGGTGCTTCTAACCAATAACACAACTAATCATAGGACATATTGAATGATATTTTCAAAAGTGTGTGGCCCTATTCTGTTTTTCCAGTGAAGTCTCTGGCAAAACTCCCACAGACTGCAGTCACAACAAAGTAAACTAAGACTGCGCTTTGAAAATTCTACCTATATTTGATGAGTGTCAGACAGAACCATAAGGTTTATAAGAACGTTTGGTCAATAGAGGAATTCTTCCAATATATTATTCTCAACAGATTGCAGAAAATAAAGTAAGATTTTGCTACAGTAGTGAAGCAGCAGCCACAGCAGGAGGAAAGCTTGTTGCTGTAGTCAAAGGAAAGCAGGAGCTGGAGCTGTGCAGAAAAGTGGAGACAAAGATAGTGATGGGGTAAAGGGGTGAGGGCCACAATAGCAATAAAGGAAGATTGGTATCAGTGGAAGCAAGTTGATGCTGTCAAATCCTGAAATAGATATACTTAGGAAATTTTACACACACGTTTTGCCTCCTTTCGTCTAGAATTCTTTCCTCAGATTTTTGCTCCTTAGGTAAATTCAACACAACGGGAATTTTTAAAATTAAAATCAAATTATTGATATTTCAAGCTACATTATGAAGTGCGCCATTTTCAAAGGACAGACTGTCCCTCAGAAATGGACATTTTTTGGCTGGAAAGAAAGGCCCATTGTGAGCAAACAAGTGACATATTGAGCAAACAACTCAAAAAGTGTGGAAATTTAGGGAGCAAATAGGCCCCATTTTCAAGATTTTTTTTTTAAAATGCAAATGCAATTTTGCAAAGAAAATGCAAAAATATTCTAATTTTCGGTATTTTACTTTTTGGAGTAGATGTTCCACACATCTCTGGGACAGCAGCAGAAAGGATCAGAATCAGTGGCGGAAGACAAACACAGGAGGAAAAAATTAGGGAAGAGTCTCAGCCCCCAGTACACATTACACTTAATCACATCTTAAGTTGTAACCCAGCCACATGTTAAAACAGTTAATGGTGTTATAAAACAAGACATAAACCAAAACGTTATTCAACAAAAACTGTGTAATAACTTTGTGGCTTGTTCCTATGATGCCTTTTATTGAATGTGTGGCCAGGAACACCCCCACAGGTGGGGACCCCATCAGCTGAGGGGGCTCCCAGCTGCAGGGGCTTTCTACTTGCCAATGCAGGGGAAGACTGGGATCATGATCCTCGACTCCCCCTGCAGCAGCAATAAGGTGTGATGGGATCTAATGCTAGATCCCACAATCACTCCTCCTGCCATGCACATGTGGCATGTCAAGAAGCACAATTGTATAGATCACACATCATTGTGTAGATCACACATCAGATCCTATCATGCTTTTATCTGCACATCTCGCAGGAGCCTTAAAGAAAGAAAAGGGAGGACAGGAGCAGAAAGGAGTCAGAATTTGTGGAGGATTGGGACTAAGATCTCGTACAAGTATTTATTACACACACAGAGAAAGCAAATTTTGACTAACAGAACTATAATTCTAGCACTGTAGTTAGTGATGTCACTAATGGAATTGTAACCCAGTATAAATTATAAAGCTATAAATACAGTTGCCTAGTTACTTATTTTATATTCAAATACAGAATGCAAAACACATTTATGAAAAAGAGAAGTTTCTTCATCCTCCTTTTTTTTTTCCATTTCCTTTCTCTGCTGTCTTGTTTCCAAAATTTTAAAGATTTTTTTTATGAGCTTCATGTGCATTATGGATTGAATACATGTGCAGAGCAGATTTTTACTCCTGCTTTAGAAGTCTGTTAAGAAAATGTTTAAAGTCATCATACACCAAAAAACCAAATTTCATACTGCAAAAATTAGGTGTAAAATTAACAAGTGTTAACTGAAGTATTTTCAATTCTACACAGGACTTTTGTATTTGCTGAGCTTAATTTCAAAATTAAGTGCCAGTTGTACAAACAACAACTGGACTTTCATCTGGAAAACACATTGGAACAAGTTTTCTAAAGCAAGCACCCACAATGGGTATTTATTGCAATGTTTTATTTCTGTCTCAGCTTATAATTGATCCAGTGAGCAAGAGGCTAATATTTAACAGAAATCAACTACTTACCCTTTTAAAGTAATGATACTTAACATGAAGCTGCATTGTTTTACTATAAAGTATTGTTACTTGATATAAATAGAAAATTGTTTTAAATTCCTCAAAAACATGTTTTATTCAGTGGTCATTTGTAGCCTCTAATAGCCAAATATGTTTGAGTTACTTTTCACAAACTTTATACCATTGATGGAAAGGTCATTAACAATCCAGTCTTTTCACGTATTAGTGAATGATTATGAACTACAGCTGAAATAATTTAATTTAGTAGCACTGCAACTTTACATGAAGCAAACACAAAGATATTCCAAGTGACTCCAAATCAACAGGTGAAAGATAAGTAATCGCCTCTTTAGGTGACATGAATCTATTTCTTTCTGAATTTCTTTTGTAGTGACTGATCAATCATCTGGGAATAAGTTAGAGATGCTTTTAGGGCCCTTTTTCAAAATGGAATTATGGCATAATCAAACACTTCAAATACTAAACTATGCCACATACACCAACCTTGGAATTCACAAAGAAATCTCATTTACATCAGGGTCAGTTCTGCATATCAATACTATTGTACAAACTAAGGGGTTAAAATTATGAAGCCTAGAAAAAAAGACTCCTCATCGCAATCATTCAGTAAAAAAATATATAGTAGACCATGAAGACTTTTGGGGATAGCATCTCACCCCCTTGAATCCAAGTTTAGGTGAGTGGATCTGTTCTACATTATCACCTACAAAGTCTCCAGTTTTTATGATCTGCTGTGTGCATTCCTTTGCAGGACCCAACTCAGAACTCTGTAACAAGCCTGGTAAAGAGAAGGAATCAAATCCACTTCCCTGGGATTTCCATTATCTGGCCACCCACTTATAGAAAACTATGTTTTTTTTATATTGTTATGGTTTGGGTGATTTTTTTTGCCCTGTACTAAGGGTCTTCTGTAGGTATTTGGTGGAGAGGGGTAGGGTCAAATTTACCCTTAATGTTTATGTTTTAATGTTCGTATATGTCCTATATATGCCATACAAACAAGTTACACTCTTTTGTGGAGCACCTCTTCTACTAATCCCCTGAACAGAAATGTGGTGTAATCAGTCCCTTAATGAGCTGGGTCAGTAACTGGGAGCTCTAAACATAAACCTTTCAGGAAGTACATAATAAAAATTATGAACAACTTTTTTGCATTATTTGTCCAATTTTTATCTGCAAAAAGTGATCTTATATCACACAAAAAACACTACTAGAAAAATATTTTTTCCTCGTTTTGATCCTTTATTAATCATATCTAACTTTTAAAGACATTTGGTTTCTTGAATGAAATAACAACAAAAAACGTTTAAAATTATTGAGCAAATATTTAACCTACAAGATAGAACAGATGCTTTTCATTATGTTTAGTAAGCTGTGTGCAACAAAAAACAAAGCTCAGACACATCTTGAATTATTTTAAGTGTATTTGAAGGGAATATACCTATTTATGTATGTTTGTATGCATGTGTTCACAAATGTGTGTATTTTTTCCATATGTGTATTCAAATACTGTACCATGTAGAAGAAACAGAGGGAGGAGGATGAAATCATTTAGGTCTTCCATGAACAGGTCCTTTATAATTTATTTTGGAAAAACTGCTATGTATAAGAGAAACAGATATGGGGTATAATCACAGCCCTAGAAAGTCAGTATGAGTTTCAACAATGACTTAATGGGGCCAGGATTTAATTCCTAGAATAATAGTGTAGCCATAGCAACTCTGTCTGAGCTTCCAAATACACCCACCACCCTAGTTAAATACGTGGTTGACTAACCTAAATTAACTAACCTAACTAACCTGAGGGTTGCGCTACTAAAGCTACCCTCCTGTCACTGCCTAATACAGCTCGTATAAAGATAGCTCAAGTATGTATACATGCACTGCAGTCACATCTCTGGGCACAAACAGAAATTAGGTTTTCACGGAGCAATCAGCCCCATGAAAACACTCTAAAGCTGTGCCCTAACAAAAGAACATGGCTGCAGAGCACTTGATCATGCACCAAATTAATAATCATTGTATGAGGATTCAAATGAAGATGCTCCAAAGTGGAGCACCTTCATTAATTTCTGTCTGCTCCAGCACTGGGCTGCTGCGGTCCCCGGTTCTATCTCAGGATGGGAGGAGGAAAAGACAGGGAAGGGAGATCCATTCTGGGGGTGAGGCTCCAATCACCCTGCTCCAGAATGCCTAGGGAAACCCCAGAACAGAATTCCATCCTCTGCCTTCCCTCCCTCCCAACATGAGTCAGCAGGGGAGCTGGGAAAGTGGTGGCAGAGCTAGGAGAAGAGGCTGCAGAGATGCAGCATCTCTCCCTGGATCAGCTCCAAATTAGAACTCAATCTCCCACCATCCTGAACGAACAGCTAATATCTGGTGGGTCAGGAGAATCAATCTAAGTCATGGCACTCTCTGTAAAGCGCCAAGAGATAGACCCAGGAGCTGTACTTGTGTCTGCACCCTCTGGATTGCACTGTAGACATTGCCTCTATGTCTGAGAATAATCTGGATGCTTCAAGAGTTATCATCTCAATAGAAGATAAAGGAAAACATAATTTTAAGAAGTCTGTAAAAGAATCCATCACAAGGAAAAACAAACAGTCCTAGCATGAATGATAAAGTACTGTCATCAGGTTGAAAGTGACCAAGACCTGATCCTGTAGTAGATTCATAAGAGTGGTTCCTTGTCTGACTAATGGCACTTTGTGATGTTGAAACTCCATGAAGGATCTTGGAGTCATTATTGATTCAAATATGAACATGGGCCGCCAATGTGGGGATGCAGTCAGAAAGGCTAACCGCACTTTGTCATGCATCCACAGATGCATCACGAGCAAGTTCAAGGTGATCCTCCCCCTCTGTGTGACCTTGGTCAGGCCCCATTTGGAGTACCGTGTCCAGTTCTGGCTGCCGCACTTCAGGAGGGATATGGACAACATCGAGAGGGTCCAGAGGAGGGCCACTTGCATGATCAGGGCGCAACAGGGCAAGTCCTATGAGGATAGGCTATGGGATCTGAACCTGTTCAGCCTCCATAAGAGGAGGCTGAGAGGGGATCTGGTGGCTGTCTATAAACTGGCCAAGGGAGACCAGCAGGCAATGGGAGAGTCCCTGTTCCCCCGAGCACTACCGGAGTAACAAGGAACAAGGGCCATAAACTGACAGAGAGCAGATTCAGGCTGGATATCAGGAGGCACTACTTCACAGTCAGGGCGGCTAGGATCTGGAACCAACTTCCAAGGGAAGTGGTCCTCGCTCCTACCCTGGGGGTCTTTAAGAGGAGGCTAGATAGACACCTTGCCGGGGTCATCTGACCCTAGCATTCTTTCCTGCCCATGGCAGGGGGTCGGACTTGATGATCTGCTCAGGTCCCTTCTGACCCTACCTACTATGAAACTATGGAAAGGGCCCCCCACACAGATTCAATTGTGGGCTGGGTCTAAGATAACATTGACTAGGAAAAAGCTAAGAGGGTTCTGTCAAAAGTTCCTTATTACAAGTGTTGTTTAGGCAGAGTCCTGTTTTCTAGAATGTGGCAAATTGGATCACTTTATAGATCCCCACTATATGGTATTGTAGATAAAGGTTTCTGTGTGTAATTGGCTCCCACTGACAATGTCTTGTCAAAACTTGAGTTTCACTTTCTTAAGATAATCTGTTTTAATATCTGAGGCACATAAACATTTAAAAACTATCCCCCCACCCCCAGCCCTAGCCCTCTTAGTCAGGTTCTTGCTACAAAATAGCCAGAGAAACCTCAAATGCAATTTGCTTGCAAAAGACTTGGTGAGAATGGTACAGAGGAATAACACTAAGCTGCCAAGAAGTGTATTTAGAAAGGCTGTATATCTAGACAGTTAGGTAACGTATTAGAGTGGTAACAAATTGTAAACCCTTAACTGCTGACTCAGCTCCTGTGACATATATAAATGCTCCAAGATACAGTGCTGTCTACAAAAAGCAGCCACTCCTCCTGGATCTTCTCAGTCACTGGAATTCTGGGAGCCAAAGCCCTTCATGTGCTATGAGAAAGTTGGGTGTTTGAGGAACTGATGTTTCTGTACTTAATTTTAACACCAATCCCCCAGGGGCAAAGAAAAACAGTCTGTAAGATTCCATATTATTAGGGTCAAAGCACTGAAAGAGTTAGGATTCCAGGAACTTCTGTAAATCTTATGACTCTCCAGTCTTAAGAAATTCTCCAGATCTTAAGAAGCTTGGTGGCCTCTCAGATCTTTTCCAAATACTTAATTAGGATTGCTTTTTGATGTCTCAGATTTGGGCCACAGCACTATTTTTGCCACGATCATATGAAGTATCTTGGATGAGCTTCCATTCAATGAGAAATTTCCAAAAAAAAGAAAAAATTCTTAACCTCCTCAGAGACCCTTCATCAGCTATTTAGCAACTACAATGCCTGGGAGAGTCCCAAGCCCTCTGGGGCAGAGGTGGGCAATTATTTTGGGTGGAGGGCCAATTAATGAGTTTTGGTGAGCTGTTGAGGGCTGTGTGGGTAGTCCAGCCCCTTAACAGTGGCTCTGCCCCCTTGTCACCATCTTGGGACTGGAAGTCGCACACCTAACCCCTGACCTTTGCCACCGGAAGTCCTTCCCCTTGCTCCCTGGAAATGCTCCTTTTGGGAGGGGGGTTGCCATTTTAGAACCAGAAAAAAAAAAACAAATCACACACTAAAAGTCAAACACCTACTACAGTATAACCTCATAAATCCAAATCTTGAAAATCTGGAATTCTCAAAAATCCAGCACTTTTTAAGCTTCCCCCTCCACTTCCCCGGACATGGAGGGGGAAGCTTGCACACAGAGGCTGCCATCGCCATCCACCACTCTGCAGCGCTGTTCTGCATGCAGCTGCTGCTCCAGGACTGGCTACTGCTCTCCCCCAGGCCTGCACATGGCAGCTGC
>NW_005842111.1:2266534-2275637 GCF_000455745.1 Alligator sinensis
ACCACCCTGCTCCAGGTGCGGCTGCTGCTCTGGGACCAGCTCCTGCTACCCCCCTCCTCCTCCCCCCCACCCACCGCACTCCATTACTAGCCACCACTCCAGTTTCAAAAAACAGGAATTTTCAAATTTCCAACAGGTGCTCGGTCCCAAGCTTGCCAGATTTATGAGGTTATGTATAACATATTTAAAATTTATTACAAAAAATATTTTTATCATGATTTGTGTTTGTGTACTGTATACAGAGGTGACTGCTTAATAACTCAAAAACATTCTTAGTTTGGAATATTGTGGGGGGTGTATGGTGGGGTGTGGGATGTGTGTATGGTGTGTGTCTGTGGCGGGGGGAGGGGGCGGGGGGGGGGGAGGGGGGGTGTGGGGGGGTGTGAAGGGATTTGGCTATGTGTGAGGAGGTATAGGGTATGTTGGGGGTTGTGTACATGCTGGTGTTGTGGGGGCAGGGTGTGGGTGTGTGAGGGAGGGAGGCGGGGTGGGGACCCCTCCATGGCGCAGCAGCATCAGGCAGGGCACTCGGGGCGCAGCTCCGGCCAGCACTACACATTGCAGTGAGGGACGCAACCTCTGCCTCAGGTGCTAAAGGGGAGGGAAGCAAAAGGTATCTTCCCCTGGGGAGTGGGGAAGGCAGCTGGCTCCAGCACCTGAGGTTTCTCTTCTGTACTGTGCAGCCCCAGCAGGGAAGGCAACCGGCTCCAGCCCTGGGGCTTCCCTCCCATGCTGTGCAAGTGCAGGAACTGTACATGAGTGGCAGGGAGCACCGACAATACTGGCAGCATGGTGAAGGTTGCACCCCTCACTGTGATGTGCAGCACTTGCTGGAGCCTCACCCCCTACCTGTGCCCTGAACACCCCGCCTGCTGCTGCTACCACTGCCTGTTGGAGCTGCACACCATGGAGGCAGTGTGGCTGGTATTTCATGCATCATATGAAATGTGGGGCCACTTTTACACATGCTCCGGGGGTGGGGGGGCAGTGCTCTAATTAAAGCACCACTGATCTCCTGCATCAGTGTTCCCACACTTAAAAATGGTAAGCTTTTGATAAAGAACCGCTACCGCCAAGAACGGGGACACTGATACACAAGACACAGCAGGCTGTTGGAGCATGGCAATTGCCACACTCCAGCAGACTTAAGTAATCAAGTCTGGAATTCCAGCATGTCGGAGCAGCCCCTGCACTTGTGAATAGGTGCCCTGGGATCCTAATTATTCTGGATCCATGAGCAGGATTTTCAGTAAAGTCACTAGATGCCTCAAACATGTTTGAGGCAACTCTTAGTTGGTGCCACATTTTCATGGGTAATTTTCCTAGATTGACATACTCTCTGTAGCTAATAGAAATTCAAAGAAAAACAAAAAAAAGAGTGACAAGGCTCAAAAGGTAATAACAAATACATTCATGGTACCCTCCAAAAGCAGTCACTCTCCTTGTGTTCAAACTCAGCCCTTCATGGTACAGAGATCTTCCACTAATGCTACTGGAAACTGTACTCACCAGGATTGACTGTAAGTACTTCCACTTCTATTGTTCCCATTCATGTTGGGGCTATGGAAATTTTCCCGTTCCCTATCTGGGACTACATGCAGTTTGCTCTTATGTGCATGTATATCTTATTACATGCTGGTTACCGTGACTAGAAATCTAGTCAAGATTTTGTTATATGTCTCTCTACTGTACAGGTTTCCTTGTTGTTATAAGCTAAGCAGTTTTACTTCCCCCGTCACCTCCCTCCTTACCAGATACTTCTGCTATATTTTTATTTTTATTTATTCAGATCTATGAATACTAAGAATTAGGCCACGATATATATTAGTTTTCAAGGAGGGTTCAAGGGACTGACCTCTAAATCATTTTCTTGACTTATGACATCCAGGTTTAAGTCTTGTTTACAAAAGTATATGGGCCAGATGCACAGCTGGCATAATCTGACTAGCTCAATGGAAGTATTCACATCTTTACTAATTTACAGTTGTGACTCTAGCCCTAAATTGCAGTTAACAGTCCTTCACATACTTGGATTACTCTTGCAACATGCATTCCAAACCAGATGTACTTCATAGGTTTTGTAATAAAGAGAAGTGTGTTTAAATAGTACATTTTAAGTAATAAATAAAATTAAAAACTCTGATTAATTTTGATGGAAGTCATGCAGAGCGGTGTAGCAAGCTCTTTCAGTGCATGGGGCAGAGGTGGGGGTTTGGCATTATGCTGACCATTGGAGAGCTGGGTTGGGAATGGAAGGGGTGTTATTCTACCCCCTCTTACTTCTCCCCTTCTGGACATACTACTTATCAATTAAACCATTCTTGACAGGCTAACAGAAGGCAACATTCTGAGGGATAGGCAGCACGGGTTTGTTGTGGGTAGGTCTTGCTTGACCAATCTCATTTCCTTCTATGACCAGGTGACGTATCACCTGGACAAGAGGGAAGAGGTTGATGTCATATATTTAGACTTTTAAAAAGCCTTTGACCTGGTGTCCCATGATGTCCTCATGGAAAAATTGGGCAGCTGCAGCCTCAACTGCGGACCAATGGCTGGAGAACTGGCTCCAAGGTCAGATCCAGAGAGTGGTAGTGGATTGAACCAAATCAACATGGCACTCAGTGACTAGTGGTGTCCCCCAAGGCTCTGTTCTTGGACCTGTACTCTTTAATGTCTTCATAAGTGATCTGGACACTGGTGTCAAAAGTGGACTGGCCAAGTTTGCTGATGACACCAAACTTTGGGGAAGAGTCTCCACACTTGAGGATAGGCTGGTGATCCAGGCCAATCTTGATAGGCTTGCAAGGTGGGCGGATGAAAACCTGATGGCATTCAATACGGAGAAATGCAAGGTGCTCCACCTCAGGAATAAAAACCCACATCACCCTTATAGATCTGGCAATGCTACACTTGCTAGCACCACGACTGAAAGATATTTGGGGGTCATGATTGACCACAAGATGAATATGAGCCACCAGTGCGATACCACAGCTGGCAAAGCGAGCAAAACTCTGGCTTGCCTCAACTGATGCATCTTAAACAAGACCCAGGATGTTATCCTCCCACTATACTCAGCCTTGGTGAGGCCACAGCTGGAGTACTGCATCCAGTTCTGGGCTTCACAATTTAGGAAGGATGTGAAGAAGCTTGAAAGAGTCCAGAGGAGAGCCACACACATGATCAGAGGGCATGAGAAGAGGCCTTATGAAGAGAGGCTGCGAACTATGGGACTCTTCACCCTGGAGAAGCGCAGGCTTAGGGGTGACTTGGTGGCAGCCTATAAGTACATAAGGGGTGTGCATCAGGATCTGGGAGAACACCTGTTCATCGGAGCACCCCAGGGGATGACAAGGTCCAACGGTCACAAATTCCTGCAAGACCGTTTTAGGCTGGACATAAGGAAAAACTTCTTTACTGTCTGAGCCTCCAAGGCCTGGAACAAACTCCCCCCAAAGGTGGTGCAAGCACCTACTCTGGACACTTTTAAGAAACATTTGGATATTTATCTTACTGGGATCCTTTGACCCTAGCTGACCTCCTGCCCCTTGGGAAGGGGGCTGGACCTGATGATCTTATGAGGTCCCTTCCAGCCCTAATGTCTAAGAAGTCTATTAAATCTATGTATTGTTGTGAGAATACATAATATACTGGGCTTGGCAAATGTGGTCCCTAATGGCTAAATAATGCCATAAAATATTCAAAACCCACAAAAACATCAATGCATCTGTGTAACTCCCATTAAACTCAATAAACGTTACATGCATTTGTTATGAGAACAGACTTTTAAACTGGAGTAAAGCTGCAACACTCTCCTTAAATGGCCTCAAACCAGATCACATCTTAAAGAGGCAAATACAACATTTAGGCAGATCAAGTGACTTTCTCTAGCCTTGGGCTAGACTGAGACTTGAAGCTCAGCCCTGAATATGAGATACAGAGCACCATGCAGCTGTGCCTTAGAAGTACAACTTTTCCTGGTAGCAAAGGGCAATTGAGGGGTTGCAATTCAGTACATACCAATTTGAGGTATAGCACCCTCCCTGCATAGCCAGCCAGTCCTGTGCACCACTCACTGACGTCCCTGCCCATGTACAACTGTTGTCTCCCTCTGATCCAGAGCCAAGGCCTAAGAAGGGCCTAAAGTAGCATAAGGCACAAACTTTCCCTCAGGGAGAAGTAAAACTTTCTTCTGAGGAATAACATGAATAAGTTAGCATTTCAAATGTATCAAATCAAGAATGCTGCTGTAATCCCCCATAAGGACAAGGACTGGAACAGAGATGATCAGAAAATCAGGGAGCCAAAACCAGCTCTCTAAAAGCCCTCCCATATATCTTCCCCTCCTATTTGTACCAAGCAGATTTTAGATGCAGCACTGAATCTGTCCCAGTACTGGAAAATGAACTAGCAAGTAATCCAGTCAGCTCCCTGTAGTTACATCCTGCCTGGTCATTCACTCTCACCCCAGCTGACTTCTATCACCTCTTCAATCTTTAATTTTCCTTTCAGATTCCTTTACCACCTTTAGGACTGTAGTAGCTAATCATCTGCAGGAAGTGACTTGCACTGGGTTTTGTTCTATAAAGGATATATATCGCTGGGTGTACACTGTTGTTTCCACTACTCTTACTACAAAAACAGAGCAAAGATTTTGATAGAAATATGCTTTCAGGAAAAATTTAGTCATCTTATTAGTTTTCCCCTAGTGCTACACGTTAGTGAAGCTGAAGATTATTTTTTTATGAATAGCTTGATGCATTTGGTTGCATCAAGGTTGTTTATAATATTTACATCCACAAAGAGCTTATTAAGTATAGGGTATAGCAATTATCATATGCATCTTTCTTACTTATGTTGCACCATGTAAAAGTATCATGGAAATCAATTACATAAATATAAAATACAATTTTATATCACCACAGTAATTTATTTTAACATTTGAACATATTTTGGCAAAGTTTAGGAATTAAGTGAGAGGATATCCTGCAACAGCTGAATAAATGGTTGTTGAGAAGGATTTGCAAAGGGAAAGTCAGTGGGCTGGTCAGTCTGCAGAAGGTGTCTGGTACTGGTATTTGCCTATCACAGAATTTGCTTTCCACTCTGCCCTACTACCCTCCTCTTCTCTTCCTATCAGTTACTCCCTTCTGACTTACAGCAGGGTGAGCAGCTGAAAAGAAGACAGAGATGTACACTGGGCTAAGGATGCACAAAAGAATCTTGTAGGTGCTTGAAGGTGACTTAGTAGCAGAAACCATCTACCTCTTTAAGGTCCTTGTTACACATTGATTTTAGGCATCTCCTGGAGCTCTTAATCCCTGGATTGTCCACACCTTAACATCTGAAACTAGTTTTAAGCACACTTTAGGTCGCTTAAAGTTACACTGCTCCAGAGGAGGTTTATCTCCAACCTATGTTGCCTAGCTCATGTCCTATTAATGTGTGGCCACTCCCCACAGATGAGCTACCCAATTTGCAGTCCTCCAGCATCCCAGGATACAGTGTCCCCTTCCCCCACCCCCTTGTTCTGTGTGGAAAAACTTTCCATGCCCTGAACTCTATTGTTCAGGGGGCAGTTCTAGCACCAAGCCAACTCCCCCTCTAACCCCCAGGGCTGCAGCCCCATACAAACAGACAGCAGAGCACATGCCAACTAGCCAGGTCACAGGGCATGAAGGGGTAGAGGAGTAGGGTCTGGCAGGGGCGGGGGGTGGGAACAAGATAGGGGGCCAGATCAGGTCCTTAAGAGCTGGGGCTTCCTTCCCAGGCCAAAGGCAGTAGCTCGCCCCAAAAATGCCTCCCCTCACTGCTCCAAGTTCCCAGCCACCCCCATGACCAGCACCCCTATACCTCAACTCAAATCCCAATTTATTAAAACATGAGACCTTCTTTAATTTACTTCTTCTTTATTTCTTTTAATTATTTTACTTCTTTTTTATTTTATCTTTAAGTAGCTGTCTTCTTTCATTTTACCACCCTTCCTCCAACCCCACCCCCACTTCCTTTCCACCTCCCTTTTCATTACCCAATCCCATCCCATTAACTCTCCACCTCCAGCTTCATGTTCCTACCCCTCCCCCCATCTCTCATACCCCCTCACCTAGAGCAAGGATAGAAGTCTGTTCTGGCTCACCAACCCTATAGTAGCAACTCAACTGTAGCTCCTAATCCAGCCCCCACTCACCAGTTCCCTAGTGGCAACTCACAGCTGTGTAGATGGGGGATAGTCAGAGAAGTGTTTTAGCCTTAAGGTGTGACTGCTTCAAACCTGACCTAACATTAACACCAATCAACATTTGAGCAACTCGAAGTGCAATGTGTAGCAAGGCCCTAACCCCTTCTCCAGTTTGCTCTTTAATTGAAATATTAATTTTCAGACACTCCCAGCTGAACGATTAGAACAAGCAAATATACAGGGGTTAGAAGCAAACTGTCCCTATTTACAGTCTACTTTAAGCAAGTACATTTTTCCTTGGTATTTGCTCTTTCTCTTGCTCTGTCAAATCCCCTCCCTCAACAGTCTGTAGTTTCCTAACCCTGCTTTGATAAGCCTTTAACTAAACACAACCCTGCCTGCTCTTTTGAGGAAGGAAAGCTTCTTTGTGTGCAAGAAAAAAAAAATCAAGACGCTTAAAATGACAACGAACACTATTAAAATGTTCTTCGGCATTTTTTTAGAAAAAGAACACTAAGAACAGTTGTTTTAGCTTAATAGAAACACAATATTGACCTAGATGGATTATAACCATTTCAGTGCTTTTGGCTAAAGAAATTAAAATGACATCAGCAAGCCAATCCCCAGACTAGTAAGATGAGTCACATTTCAGTCTGTTTTCCCTTGATTAACATTTTTTACATTTATGGGGTTTGAATAAAATACAGACGGCCACTGAGGGTGACTCACTGACTAAATATTCTTGATTTCAAGAAAGGCCTGAAAAAAATGGACTCCCTAACTACAGAAATTATTAACAGAGACATGTGAAATCCATAAAATGGATTTCTGAAAGTGAACAGTGTATAGTATCAGCTAGATGGGAATCAGAATAAATATGAACTACTGTAGCAAAACAGACTCACCCAACTAAAGATACTGAGGTGAAGTAGAAGAAAGCTGAGAGCTGGCTGTACTTTAAAGAAGCAAGTTTGCAGCAAGTTTGAGTTTGCAGCAAGTTTGCTGGGGGGAGTAGTAGATATGCTGGAGGGTAGGGCTAAGATTCAGAGTAACCGAGACAAATTAGAGGATTGGGTCAAAGAAATCGCATGAGGTTCAACAAAGATAAATGCAAAGTCCTGCACTTAGGACAGAACAATCTTATGCACCAGTACAGACTGGGGAACTGACTGGCTGGGCAACAGCTTTGCAAAAAAGGACCTGGGGTTAACAGTGGACAATAAGCTGAATATGAACCAGCAGTGTGCTCTTGTTTCCAAGAAGGCTAATGGCATCCTGGGCTGCATTGGTAGGTGTGCTGCCAGTAGGTCAAGGGAAGTGCTTATTCCCCTCTATTCAGCATTGGTGAGGCCACATCTGTAGTCCTGTGTTCAGTTTTGGGCCCCCCGCTACAAAAATGATGTGGATAAATTGGAAAGAGTCTAGCAGAGGGTGACAAAAATGTTGAGGGGGCTGGGGCACATGACTTACGAGTAACGACTGAGGGAACTGGGCTTATTTAGTCTAGAGAAGAGGAGACTGAGAGTGGATTTAATAGCAGCCTTCAACTGGGTTCCAAAGAGGATGGAACTAGACTGTTTTCAGTGGTGGCAGATGACAGAACAAGTAGCAACATCTCAAGGTACTAGAAGGGCAGTAAAACACTGGAACGGGTTACCCAGAGTGGTGGTGGAAGCTCCATCCTTGGAGGTTTTCAAAACCTGGCTATATAAAGCCTTGGCTAAGATGATCTAGTTAGGGCTGATCCTGCTTTAAGCAGGGGGTTGGACTAGCTGACCTCCTGAGGTCCCTTCCAACCCTAACTTTCTATGATTCTAAGAAAGTTCCATTTGTATTATATTTTAGCAGTTAGCCTATAAGCATATGCTGATAATGGTTCCAGGGTAAAACATCCTGATTTACTTTAAGGAGAAAACAAGCAGGTTTGGGGTTTTTTTAATAAAGACTAAAAATGAGATTCAGACAAATTGGTTTCTTCTTCATGGGTGCATATGCCAGGTAGTTTGCAAATATATCACTTACTGGCAATTGAAACTTCAGACCTGTGGGCACAAATTCCTACTGGATTTACTAATACTTATGAAAATACTTTGGCAGTAAAAGCAGATAACTGGGCTCTCCTCTAAAATAGAAAAAGTAATCCTATTCTAAGAGTACTTTACAGAAAGTGTCATTGGAGATGTCTTATGTTATTTCACAGTAAGTGATAAGGTGATTTTGCTGACACCTAAAATCTCAGGGAACACTTCTAAACATAATGTGTCAGCTGAAAAAAATGACAAGATCATGTTGTCTAAAAACAGAGACCAGTCAAAGCTGTAACTGCTGAAGGAAAATATGAATTAAGTGTATTATCTCCTTCCAGATGTTTTTCCACTCTCAATAGGTTGTTAGATTTATTTCAAAAGATGGCCTGTATCTTTCAAAAAAAAAATCAATAAGGTGAAGGATTTGGAAAAAGAAATACCAGTGAGTTTTGCCTACTCCACCGAAATTTAAGAAACGATATACTGATGCAGGCTAACACTGTAACTTGTTGTTTGTGGAGTTTCACTCCCTTGCCCATTTTGCTTGCATTGATGGTCTTTGTTCTCTGAGTTAGCACAGACTAGACCAAACTGCTGTGTAGGCAGAGGATATGGTTTATCCTCACAACATGTTGATCACCATAGGTGAGGTGAGATTAGAGAAGGCATCATATTCTGTTACAGGTAAGCGGAACCAGGGCAAGTCAGAATCAGTTCCCTGGGTTGTTCCTAGGATTCCACTGCACATCTTTGCCAAGTTAGTTGTACAGTTTCACTCTTGCTCCGAGAGGCAAGCACTCTAACCTGTACCTTCTAAACAAAGCAATAAGAAGAGTTGATTTATCCACAACTGATGTGACCTCTTTAGGCATAGACTACCTAACTCCATAAAAAGGGAAAG
>NW_005842111.1:2275668-2276883 GCF_000455745.1 Alligator sinensis
GAGAGATGAATGCTGACTTCCAAAATCAACAACAAAATTTACACTCACTAACTTCAGTGAGATTGCATCCAAGGCCTCATACTAGCATAGGCTCACAGAAACTACACACATGGTGAAGGTTTAGGTCTGCATTCAACAGGCTGAGCAATAATGTAGTGAGTGAAGATAGTACTATGTGGCATTGTCTGATTGTGTTGTGTGTTGCCATAATCAAGATCCCTGAGGGATCCCCCCACCCCCCCCCCCCCGCAATTAAATGCATCTATTTAAAAAGAATAAGAAAGAGACATGTTGTGAAAATTACCATCTAAAAATGTCTTTACTTTTAAAGTCACAGTTCCCAGAAATGGAAAAATGTGCTCACTGATTCAAGTATCGTCCGAGAGCGCAAGTCCAAACTTTGCCATTGCCCTATCATTGCATGAAAGAAGAGCAACCGCCTTTCCATACGTGCTCAGGAAACCCAAGTCATACAGTTTATACACAAACCTATGTTCTATCCTAATTTTTTGCTATTGACATTGTGCAGCACTATGAACTAGTCACTTAGCTCCTCTGTGCTTCTATTTCCCCATAAAATCTACCTAGCATCTTATGAGGCTTACTCCAGCATAACTATAGACTTCTTTGAGGTCTTCGGACAGAAGGCAATATAAAACTATGCAGTCATGTTACTGACTAATAAATGAGTGCACAACACGTGCTTAGTTTGCTGAGCCTAGAGAAAGCACTGACTTCTACTGACCAAGATGTGCTTTCTCCTCCCTTGGCATAAGGCTTGAACAGAGTTCCAGACCAAATCAGTCTCGGTCAGGAAATCAGAGTAAATTATCCACTGAAGAGGAGCACATAAAAAGTGGAAACAGGGAGAGATCACCAAAGATGAATATACCTCCTCTGCTCGTGCTTGTAGGGAGGCAGTTAGATGGGCCAAAGCTGCCATGGAGCTGAGGATGGCAACCCAAGTAAAAGACAACAAGAAATTGTTTTTTAGATATATTGGGAGTAAAAGGAAGGCCCAGGGAGGAATAGGACCCCTGCTAAATGGGCAGAAACAATTGGTGACAGACAGAGGGGACAAGGCTGAACTCCTCAATGAGTTCTTTGCCTCAGTGTTCCTAAGTGAGGGGCACAACAAGTCTCTCACTGGGGTTGTAGAGAGGCAGCAGCAAGGCGCCAGACTACCATGCGTAGACCCTGAGATGATGCAGAGTC
>NW_005842111.1:2278210-2319173 GCF_000455745.1 Alligator sinensis
ACTCTTTCCTGCTTATGCAGGGGGTCGGACTCGATGATCTATTGAGGTTCCTTCCAACCCTAACATCTATGAATCTATGAATCTGCAGCAAGCCTGGTCAGCACCCTGGCCCCAGCTAGGCTGAGTGAGGCAATCAGGGCAGCCAAATGCCTGAAGCCACAGGCCCAGCCTGCAGTACCATTGTCTGGGCAAAGACAGAAATTTTTGCTCCTGACCCTCCATATACTTTCTTACTGGTCCTCTGGCTTTAACTTTGGCATATCCTGATTCTGGGATTTGCTTTTAACCCTGGTTTGGCTCCTGGACTGTCCTGTTTTGCTAGGGCTCCCAGTTTTGACATACAACAGGAGAAATTCTTATCAAAGCTTCTGTGTACCCAAACTCCAGATTTGTAAATCAAGCTGTAAATGTAGTTGACAATTCAGATGTAAACAGAAAATACTGTTCACTTTTCATATATAACTATTCTTTTTAAATCGGTGGTAAACATTCAGATATCCATGAACCGTGCATAAAAGCCAGAGCAGAGGACAAGTACAAATCCTTGAGTTACACGGTAGCACCTCAATTCGTGCTCTAGAATATTGAGAAAAAAACTTTTCCAAGCTACTAAAACTACTGAGTATGCGATGTCTTGAAAAAGAAACCAGCTAGAGTGCTGCTTACCTAGAAAAGGATTCTTAAACCAGCCCTTCACTTTTGATAAGCCTGCAAACTGCTTTTGCATACTAGTGCTAAACTCCTAATTTTATCAGGCTCAGTGGTCTAACAAATGGACTTGAAGCCAGAAATTGCAGTGTCTAATTCTCAATTTAATGATGATTGATGGCCTTTGGCAAATCATTTAGGGGGCAGTTGCAATTTGAATGGCACACCCACCCAAAGGAATCGGGTAGGGGAAATGAGTAACTCATTTACGTTGTTCACACAGAGTACCTAAACCTGGAGTCTGTGCATGCCAGGCTTATTTAGCCCCCTATCAGTGTGACAGGGAACAGGCACTGCTTTGACTCACCCCCAAAATGCCAGTCAACTGAGCTAGCATAGGGAAATAATGAAGTTTGCTGCCTAGAAAGAGCACTGACAAAGTACTAGCCCTGAAGGCACAGTGAAGCAGGAAATGAATTGTGTTTCCAAGTGCCAATGCCTCATAAAGTTATGATCAAAGCAATGCAGCTCTTTCATGCTTGTGCAAAAAAGCACAAAACCTTGAAATTCAAGTTGAAATTGGTTGTACACCTTAAACTCAGGAGCTTACATACAGACGGATAACCAAGGTACTTTTCAGAAGGTTGTAACGAAACAAAGATTCCTGAACTCAGTGAGCCCAGCTACAATAAGGTACAATGCAAATAAGAATAGTAAAATCTGGCCATATACATGTAATTCTCACATCAGGCTGATACTACTGTTTTCCAAAAGCTACTACACAAAGAAATCTAAAATTAGGCAAAAGTAAAAAGCATGCAGATCACATTATAAAGGGTTCTCTAACTGTCCAAGCCTATTGCTTCCATTTGAAAGTTTTTTTCTGCTTCTGTTTCATCACTACTTGCTTTTTCTTTCCAGTAGTGAATTTACTGATCCCACAATAATGATCTATTTACCATTTCCTGCATTACTGAGCTTCTGTTCATGCAATTTGGCAAGTACAGAAATATACACAGACTGGGTGGAGCTGTTTTTCACTGGTAGCTGAGTAAGACAAGAAGCTCCCCTATGACAAGTTTTTCACTTATAGCCTCCTTCCATTTCAAGTGCTTTTAATCACTGTGGATCAAAAAGATTCTGAAAAAAATTTGCTTTTTTGTCAATCTTCTATCATTTTTTCCTGATACTCCAATGAATAATATATAATTAAGTTAAGACACTAGGACATGTAATACCAACATGATTTTATCCTTGCTGTTTAATGGTGGTGGGTAAAGATTTTGCTGAACTGCCATAATGCAAAAAAGTTGCAACATGTTTTCAGTCAGACTGTTCAACAAGCATGCACATTTTGTACACATACTTCTTTTCACATACAAAACTGAATTAACTGTGCCTGAGGTCACCTACTTGACATACACAAATACAGATATTCATAGAGTTGGGCTCTACTTTTCTGAGGTCTGAAGCAATACTGTCAATGGCACTTGCAAACTTTCCTCCTCTGCATAATTTCCTCCCTTTCTAAAATCAAAAGGATTTGCTGTTAGTGAAACTGAGAAATGTATGGCATGTATCTAAAACAGTAAGCAAATGTGACACTGTTGGCATACTTCATCCTGTCATTGAGCAATGTGACTGTATTGTGTTGTATTCAAAATCTCTGGTATGAAAAACAAACAAAAAGGTTTGTTAAAATTTGTAGAATAACTGACTGGAATTTTTTAAATGTTCTTTTATGAACACTTCTATCATGTGTCCAACTTGCTTTTACTGTACCTATTTGTCAATCATTCTCAAAGACTAATCTTTGCTTTCATATTTCTCATATACATGATGGCCCTGACCTTACAGCCTGTTTTTCTTCCATTTGCTAGTCATTGGTTATGGCCTTAAAATATCTTTTCTAAGAAGAATAATTTATCCAAGGGAGCATTGGCTTGTTAAAACTTGTTAACCCATGATAAGTGCCCTCTGAGTCCCCATAAACAGGGGTGTACGATTGCCATAAGGAAAAAAGCAGTGGCACAAATTCATGCCACTGCTTTTTGCCCTGGCACACGCCCCTGCATGTGGGGTTAGTTTGGAGAAAAATGCTCCATGTGGGGTAGGGGAGGCTGGAACAGCCTTACCTGGGGTCCTGGTTACCCCCTGGGGCAGCATCAGCAGCAAATTGGCAGCAGACAGTCTGGCCAGCAGCTAGAATGTGGCTCTGGCCAGACAAGCTCCCAGTCTAGTGATGCACACTCCTGCTGCATGCGCTACACTGTGGGTTTTTGGGGGATGTTTTTTGTGATGGTTTCTTTTGACACTAGGATTTCCTGGTGTCAAAAAAAACCCATCACTCTGCAAATCTGGCTGTGGCAAATGGGTGAATGGCACTGCACACTGTTTGCAGCACCACAAACTGGATGTGTGCGCTCATCCGGATGCGCCCTGAGTGTCTCAAAGTTATGCCACTTCAGGTGAGAGTTAACTCTGAGATGCCCTACACCGCTCATGTTAGCATAGCTTCAGTCTGTTGCATGGAGGCAAATCTGCAATTCTCCAGCACCACAGGATGGACTGCTTTCTACCCCTCCCCTTCCTCCAACTCCTGTTCCATAGACAAACTTTCCACCCTCCTGAACTCCAGGAGTAGGCAAAGCCCTGCCAATGCTCCCACCCACTCCCAGCCCAGAGCAAGGATAAAGCCCAGGTGTCCTGGCTCCTAGCCACACCTGTATTTGCCACTCCTCTAGTGGCAAGTCAAAGCTGTGCAGGCAAGAAATAGTATTAATCCTTAACATGCGACTGCTCACAGCACATTCAAACTTTACACCTTGTAACATTCTACAGATTTAGAACGGGCTATGTGTAACGTGCAACTTCACCCAGAGGTAAGTCAGTGGGAAGAATTTGATTTAACTGATGGAACTTCTCCCACTCATACTTGATGAAGAGCTGCCTCTTTATATTTCCACTTATGCATGATAAAAGGAAACTGCTGTGTGACAGGCAATCCAAGAGTAAAAATGATCAAGTTTGTTTCCCTCTCAGCCCACATGCTGTTTCTTCAAAAGCCTGTACTGAATCCAATTACAAAGTATCTACGCAACTGAAATTATACCACAGAAGACATGGTTTGGAGCCAGTGCAAACCTACCTGCATTCATCTTCCAAAGAGACTGTTGTCTTTCCAGGCCAGACCAACTATTATGCCTCCTGACAGCTTGCAAAAAATGTTATCATACAACTATGGGAGATGCAGGACACCACAAAACAGAGAAAATGGACTATATAGTGAATCATAAATACTTCATACTTCTGAATTTTAATGAATAGTTTCAGCCCCAAGCAGTCTTCAAGGACTCTGTATCATAGCTGCTGAGAATCTTCCTACCCATGTCAAAGCAGACTCCCTAATATTATTGCTCCTTGGAGAGGAATCAGTATTATATAAGATCCCATATAAGAGTATTGTTACATGTTACACTTGGCACATTTTCTATTTAGATTGTAGTAACCATGAATATGACTTAGAAAGTTTTTTAAGTAGTCACACATTAATGCTTACTAGGATCTAAGTATAGACCTAAATATAGATCTATAAACATAGATCGTATAGATCTAAATATAAATTGTAGTATCTCACCCAAGTCTGGAAGCAGCCCCAGTGCAATCCCAGAGCTGACACCAAAAATTAGTGCAGTAAGAAGGCTGGAAGCCAGACAAACAGCTATATATCAGGCTCCCACCCCCCATTCACACCCAACACCAGAACTAATTCAAGGCTTTAGTGTGGTGTGGGGTCTGGAAGAGACCTGAACAATGCAAGGGAGCCAGTTCAAGGCTCCTGTGCTGTGACAGCTGCATGTGATCAAGTCAGGAGACAGTCCCAGAACCTGCACAGCCAGGGAGCCAGTTCAAGGTTTCAGTGTGATGCAGAGGTTGGGAGCCAGTCCCAGCATCAGCCTTGAACCAGTCCCACTGCGGTGCAGGGGGCTAGGAGCTTAAAACACTGATCACAAGACTATTAAAACCATGGGGGTTTTGGAGGGACTATGTTCCCTTCAAGCAGTGCAGGACCCATGCTTATTCTTAGATACAGTATTTTCAATTTGTTAATATTTAGCTGTCTGTATGCTGGATATTTCAATCAAACCATTTTTGTAATTTTTTCTCCTGCTCTCATAGTCTAAGAATATGTAGACTGGTTGAAATTAAAAAATCAAGATGTCCTAGATCAGGAGCAAGCAACTATTTTGACTAGAGGGCCACTTAATAAGTTTTGGTGAGCTGGTGAGGGCCACAAGGGTAGCCCTGTGCCTTGAAAGGTGCCCCACCCCCTGGTCACCATCTTAGAACTGGAAGTGCCACCCCTAACCTCTGACCTTTGTCACTTCCCCTTGCCCCAGAAGTACTCTTTTTGGGAGGGGAGAGTTACCATCTTGGAACCAGAAAAAAAACAAAACATATACTAGAAGTCAAACACCTACTGTAACGTGACAAATTCCTGTGACCTGCATGGCAGGGGGCAGGGAAGTTAGCCAGCTCCATTGCATGGGGCTGGGAAGGGATGGCCTCCACCTCTCTCCGCTGGGGAGGAGGCTCTTCTCAGCCAGACTGGCTGACCTGCTCCACCGGGCTTTAAACTAAGCCCGCTGGGGGACGGGGGGACCACCACCACTGCTGGCCCACTGAGCAACCCCTGCAAAGCCAGCAGGCCAAGGCATTTAAGGGAGCCCACCCCTGCCCCAGCCCTGGAATGATCTATAAGCAAGGCAAGGGCCCCCAAGGGGACACTTGCGTGCCTATACACAAATGCCAGGAGCTTGGGGAATAAACAGGAGGAACTTGTTCTCCTGGTAAACGCAAATAACTATGATGTCATAGGGATAACGGAGACCTGGTGGGACTCCACCCATGACTGGGCCACAGGTATAGATGGCTACGCACTGTACAGGAAGGAACCACTGGACAAAAGGGGCGGAGGTGTAGCTCTCTATGTCAAGGAAAGGTACGCATCCCTGCAAGCCGACATTGGCACCCACAGTGGATGACTTGAGACCCTCTGGGTTAAAATCCGTGGGGAACACAGCACAGGAGACACAATGGTGGGAGTCTACTAAAGACCCCCTACCCAGGGTCAAGACCTTGACCAGGAGTTTGTCAGGGAACTGGCTGAGGCCGCGCACTCCCAGTGTATGGTTGTCATGGGAGACTTTAACTACCCAGACATCTCGTGGAAGGAGCACTCAGCCAATTCCAAGTGGTCGCAAAGCTTTCTCTCATGCGTGGATGACCTCTATCTGATGCAGAAAGTCTACGGGCTGATGAGAGGTAAAGCGCTGCTCAACTAGGTACTGGCAACTGGGGTCGACCTAATCGGAGACCTAAGGATTGAAGGGAAGCTGGGTGACAGTGACCACAAGCTGATCACTTTCACCAACAGCCATAAAGCTGGCAAGTTAGTCAGTAATACAGAAGTCTTCCACTTCAGGAAAGCTGACTTTGACAAGCTAAGGAGGCTTTTCAGTGAGGCTCTGAAGGGCCACAACCCAAAGGGGAGGGGAGTTCAGGATGAGCGGTTGCTCCTTAAGGGAGGAATCCTGGATGCACAAGCAAAGTTTATCCTGTCTCGGAGGAAAGGCAGCAAAAGGGCACAGCAGCCCCCTTGGCTCTCCAGAGAACTGGCAGACTTCCTGCATCTTAAAAGAAAGACCTACAAAGGATGGAGGACTGGAATCACCATCAAGGAGGAATACACAGCTTTAAATGTTTTTTTCTACATACCTCAAGGTACCAGGCACAACTTGTGAATGCTGCGATGGTGGTGTGGATGGAGCATCCCAGAGGAGTGCAAGGGCCACCCCCGTGTGCTTGGCAGTGAACCTGGTCCAGTTGTGGGTCTGCTGGGGAGCACACTGGGAAGCCTCCCCATGCCCCCCCAGCTTGGCAATTGGCCATGGGTCCCTAGATGCCCCCCCATACCCAGGAGGCACCAGTCACCAAGCCAGGGGAGTCTGTTGGGCCCCTCATCATGCTCGCCTGAGGACCCAGACATGGACCTGCAGAGAGCAAACCAGGAAAGCCAAGGCTGCGATGAAACTCCAGCTAGCTACAAATAAAAAGTCCTTTTTTCGATATGTGGGGAGCCAGAGGAAAAGCAAGGGCAACACTGGACTCCTGCTAAACCAGATGGGACAACTGACAACCAATGCCCATGAAAAAGCAAACTTGCTAAATGGGTACTTTGCATCAGTTTTTCACCAGTCCCATGGGACGCCCCTGCTCACTGTGGGTCAAGGAGGCCCGGGTGAGGGAGATTCCTTACCCTCCATCAAAGCTGACCTCGTGAAAGAATACCTTGACAGGCTGGATACCTTCAAGTCAGCCAGCTCTGACCGTTTACACCCAAGGGTACTCAAGGAGCTGGCAAGCATCATAGCTCAGCCCCTGACACAGATCTTTGAGAACTCCTAGCACTCTGAAGTGCCCAAAGATTGGAAGAAGGCCAATGTGGTGCCTATCTTCAAGAAAGGGAGGAAAGTAGATCTGGCAAACTACAGGCCCATCAGCCTGACCTCTATCCTGGGCAAGGTCTTAGAAAAGATTATCAAAGAGGCCATCCTTACCAGACTAGCTGATGACAATATTTTGAGAGATACCCAGCATGGGTTTGTAGCGGGTAGGTTTTGCTTGACCAATCTCATTTCCTTTTACAACCTATCACTTGGACAGGGGGGAAGAGATTGATGTCAGATATCTTGACTTTAAAAAAGCCTTCGATCTGGTATCCCACGATCACCTCTTGGCAAAACTGGCTAACTGTGGCCTCGACCTCACCAGGTCTGGGGAATTGGCTCCACGGTAGGACCCAGAGGGTGGTGGTTGGTGGTAGCCAATCATCGTGGTGTGCGGTGACCAGTAGGATCCCTCAAGGCTCTGTCCTAGGGCCTATACTTTTTAACATCTTCATCAATGATGTAGACATTGGTGTTAGAAGTGGGCTCGCCAAGTTCACTGATGACATCAAACTCTGGGGTAAAGCATTCACACCTGAGAACAGGAGGGTGATCCAGGCAGATCTTGACAGGCTTATGAAGTGGGCAGACGAGAACCTGATGGTGTTTAACACCGAAAAATGTAAGGTTCTCCACCTTGGGAGGAAAAACCTGCAGCTCGCTTATAGGCTGGCAGTGCTACTCTGGTTAGCAGTACAGATGAAAGGGACTTCGGGGTCACAATTGACCATAAAATGAACATGAGACTTCAATGTGATGCTGCAGCTAGTAAAGTGAGCAAAACACTGGCTTGCATCCATAGATGCTTCTCAAGCAAATCCTGGGACATCATTCTTCCGTTGTACTCGGCCTTGGTGAGGTCGCAGCTGGAATACTGTGTCCAGTTTTGGGCACAATTCAAAAAGGATGTGGAGAAGCTTGAGAGAGCACAGGGGAGAGCCACACACATGATGAGAGGTCAGAAAAACAGACCTTATGATGAGAGGCTGAGAGCCATGGGCCTCTTCAGTCTGGAAAAGCGCAGGCTCAGGGGCGATCTAGTGTCCACCTATAAGTTTATCAGGGGTGTTCACCAGGATCTGGGGGAATGTCTGTTCACCAGAGCACCCCAAGGGATGACAAGATCAAATGGTCACACACTCCGCTGCAACCAATTCAGGCTGGACATAAGGAAGAACTTCTTTACTGTCTGAGCTCCCAAGGTTTGGAATAGACTGCCACTGGAGGTGGTTCAAGCACCCACTTTGAACGCCTTCAAGACACGTTTGGATGCCTATCTTGCTGGGATCCTATGATCCCTGCTGACTTCCTGCCCCTGGGGCAGGGGGCTGGACTCGATGATCCTCCAGGGTCCCTTCCAGCCCGAATTTTTATGAATCTATGAATCGCACACAGTTATCTAGCAAAAAGAATTACCTTTTAAAACTCAAACACAAATGTAATTTAAAATTGCTTAAATATACTGAACTAACTAATGCATTCATGCATTGCAGCAGATGTGGTATCAGAGGCAGTCTTCTACTATGAAAGACTGAAAAATATATGTGGCATAATTAGCACTGACTGACAGCAAAGCCAAAAACAAGGAAAATAAGCTGATAGATTCTGATTAAATAATGAAACTAATCTCTACACTAGAACTAACAACTAAGCCTAGGTTTACAGACTGTCTTTCTGATAACATAATGTTTTCTCAAGGAGTCAAAACAATTTTAAAAGTATTTTCAATTCTCATTGACGAGTTAGCTCAAATATACACAGATTGTCAAAGACCTTTCGGCAGACTATTGGCAGGGAGGGAGCAGGTGGAGAAATTCAGCATTTTCAGACTGTGCCTCCAGTTTCAGGATTTGAATAAGCCCAAAGTTCAAATGAGCTGATATAGTCAGGTTCAGCTGCTCCAGTCTACACATTAATATAAGATCAAAAATGGTAAGATCCAAAGACCACCAAAAAATGAGTGGGAGTCTTTCTGTTGGCTTTGGATGATTTCCCAAACACCTAAAACAAATCAAATAAAATGAAGCAAGTTTCAAATAAAAAACGATGCCAAAGCACCATATTACCCGATGACTACCATCTAGAACTTCTATCTAGAGCAACCTTTTTGGGGGTGGGAGGTTACAAGCAGGCCAAACCTTAAAATCAGAAACAGGATGAGGAACATAAAGGCATTGTAAAGTTCCGCATATGCAGTGAACTCTCTGAGCTCATCAGTTGTCAGCATAGGCCCTGGCCGGAGCTACTGAGTTTGTGCAGTTCTGGAGCCCAGAGGGCAAATGCCGCCAGCACTCATCCCCTCTTTTCCCCTGCCACTGAATTTAGGACAAAAGAAAGGAAAAACAGCAGCAGCATTCCCCTCCTTGGCTCCAGAGCCACATGAAAGTGACTTCTGCTAATGGCAGGCCATTCACACAGGCTTCATTGGCCTCAGCTTGCCCATAGATTGAGCACCACTGATCTAGATCAATCAAACCTATTTTATTCAAAATTGTATTCATGCTTGATGTAGAGACAAATCTAAACAAAAATCTTGCAATCAAAACGTCAAGTCCAGACTTAAACTTTGTATAACTATAATGGTCATAACCAAACATAAGATCCAAACACTCCCATACTCAGGGGTTTAAACAAGTCAGGATGTGACTCAAGCAATCTCAAAGTTCAAAACACTTAAATTTGGAGTGTGAATCTAAACCATTAGCAAAAAAATAAGTTTGAGCTGCAAACTGAAGAAAATCCAGCCTCCACTGTTATAAATTCTTCTGTGAAAAGAAGAAAAATAAGTATTTGCAAATGGTTCTTTTATAAATGCAGAGAGATTTGAAACAGAAATCACATTGTCAGTTATTAAGCAATTCTAGATACATAGATTATTATATTTTTTTTTAATTGTATCATTTATTCACCAAAATTTAAGTGTCTGGCTGTTACAATACTGTGAGTCTTATTGTATTTACACAATCCTTCATATAACTTTTTCTCTAAGAACTCAAAGATCAGTTAAACTGTCATTCATTTTACCAATCAAATGATCATTAGCAGGGCCTTTAGCCATTTCCTTTCACCAACCTTTCATCACACATTGCTTTTCGATCTACGTAAAAGTGTTCTTATGAAACCGACAACAGACTGGCAACATTTTGAGCAGCTGGTCAGTAGCCGGAAATAGCTGAGAATATTTACTGTGCTGTCTGTACAGTTCCTGACACAAAACATTTACACTCTAAGGCTAGATCTTCCCTAGAAGCTTTTCCTAGTATAGTAATGTTGATGAGAGGGTCTGCTTTTTCTGACATTTCTGTACCAACAGAAGCCCTATGATAGATGCAGTTATATCAGGATAAAAAATGCTTTTGCCAGTGTAACTTATTTTATTCAGAGAACTGTTATAGCTATAATAGAAAACTTTCTGTAATGTAGACAAGGCCTAAACTAACAACACAAAGATAGCAAATAAATAATAATAATTTTATTTACTAGAACACACCTGAGTTTAAGCTATTTGATATTCCAAGAAAAATTCCATTAACAGTTAAAAAGATATCTACAACAAGTGTCCCTTCTGATTTTGTATGGAAGAGAGAGGTAATCTTGATACCTGAAATACAGCTGGGGTGTATGCATCTTATGACCTAGAGTCCCACTTTATGACAACATAATCTGAGTTAACTGCAGAAGTTATTTATCTGAAAAAAGTGGCCAGCAAATTCTAAACCCTTCAATCTTAAAATATGTCCCTGACCAAAGTTAAAGAACAAATGGAGCCATCATTCAGTAACAGAAGGCTCAGAAGCGCTTCAGAAAGCAAACCTAAATGATGCAATTCACTCCCACAAGACATAAAAATGACTGTGGAATTAATTTTTTTCAGAATTAAGCATATACTTAATTTTTTCAGATTTGCTGTCCCTCTGAAAGTTCTCCATAGTACACAACATATCCATGAGTAAAACAAAAAAACATACAATTGAATCAAATTATTTTTCCTGCAGAGTGGGAAAAGGATAGATTATTTTTCTAATTCTGTTTCTAAATACTGAAGGGCATCCAATGCAACTGGAATAGTGACCATGAGGAGATTGGGCAGATCCGCAAATACACGAAATCACACGGAGGGAAGATATGAACAGCAAATACCATATTTTCTTGCATACATCATGCCCTAGAATATAATACATGGCTTGTTTTTGAAAAGCAGAAGGAGTTTTAAAAGATCTTTCCATGGAGTGGCAATAACTAGGGAGAAGAGCCTGGTCATTGTGCTGCTTCCTGTTAGTGGCATAAAAAATTTTACTTTCCTATTTGCCATAACCAGCAGAAGCTCTTCTTATTGTATGTCTTGCATTTGATGCACACTTCCGTTTCCTGCAGCTGGTTTTTGAGAAAAAAAATTGTCTTGTATGTGAGAAAATATGGAACTCAAAACAACAGTAATGCAGAATAAGTCAGAAGCAATCCAGAGGATTGGACCTGTTTGATAGAGCATTTCTTAAATACTTCTGGTTTATTAATCTGCAAAAATTCTAAATGTGTTTATTGACCATTTTTAGGTAGAAAACAACTGTGCTTACTTCAATTATATCAATAATACACATATGTATAAATCAAGACCAGCATGTTAGTCCATTCAAACGAACAGAAAAATCATAGATGAAATTTATTCAAGTAAACAATTACAGCTACATTAAATGCCAATGTTTTAGTTAAGATCACTTCATGGTAATATTTCTTGTTTACCTTCACATGAAATAAACATTACTGTACAACTAGCTAAAGCAATTTTGATTAAGATGTTTTGTTGCCAATCATTCTAAAAAGAAAACTGCTTTAAAATATTAAGATTGCCTCTAATCTTCATCCCTATACTTTCCCTTTAGACAGTACAGAGTAAAGTATACTCTTACATGTAAGATACTCTATACACTGCTTAATTACTTCCATACTCAGAGTTTTTAATCCATTCTGTTGATGGGTGACTTCAGCTGTTTAACTTTTCAATCCAACTGCAAGGGGTTTTAACTAAGAAAATACATGTGCAGTTTCTAGCCAACTAGACATTAATCAAATACAAGACAGCACTGTGCGGGAGTTGAAGTATTTTGAGAGGGGAGGAGACTGCAGAACTGACTGAAAAGTATTTTAGAATTTTTCCTAAGCTATTGATTGTGTTTAAAGAGATTTTTTAAAAATCAACCAAGAAAAACATAAAATGTATTGTCTTGACCATTATGATTTCTTAAATCAGAGAAGATTTTGGGGGAGTCTTTCTGTTTAGGTGTTCATAGTTAAGAAAATAAATGCCAGAACCATAAACTAAAGGTGTTAAGCAGGACTTAATTTTGCTATCTGCTATGTCTTGAATTATGTCGTGCTATTATTCATCCATAACTCTCTCGTGCCCTTAATCATAATCGCTATAAAGGTTAGTTCAACTCTTCATTCTTTTATGTGCAAAAAAAATAAGCACAGATTTACTAGCCAAATTCTACACCCACTTAAAATCTAGGCAGCCCAGTGACTTCAAAGATTTTGCACAGGATATATATAATTCACTCTGAAATTCAGCTCTCTTTGCTGTCACTTTTATTGAACATAATTGTATTTTTCTTTAGAACACAGATCAGTATAAACTGTTTTGGTTCAGCCTACATATAACCATTAAATATGGACAGCCAGTAATATCTGGAATATTAAAGGATTCATAACATTTCCTCTGCAATTCAGTATGGCACTTTACACAGAGCTAGATTGTAGCTTTGAAATCTGACCTGCTTAAGGGCTCATACATTGCTGGATCATTCAAGAGAATTAAATCACTCCTCTCACTCAATTGATCAATTTGATATATTAACCTCAGCATAGAAAAATTCTGCTATTGAGAATCATGTGTTTTTGCAATGATATGGATTAGTAGTTTTCACTGAGGAGAAATAGTTTCATCTGTCATCATTTATGTTCCTACCAAATAAGTCTGGTATTTCATAGTGGTTGTCTTTTCTCCACAGCTATATCCAAGTGAAGGAATCAAAGAAGAAATGGATCTGAGATGCAAAAATACATTTTGAATTGTTTCAGAATTATCTGGAAGTCTCCCCATGGCATGATAGGGCGAATTTTATATATATGGTAACTTTGTAATACAAGTGTTTTGAGAAAGGACAAAGGGAAAGGAGAGAGAGAGAGAGAGAGATTGTTTTGGGAGATGGAAGAAACAAGAGGTTAGGCCAGGGGCAGACAAAATATGGCCCGCGGGCTGGAGCCGGCCCACCAGGCAATTTTATCTGATGTGCAGGTGCCCACCAAGTAAATGTAACCCACCAGCCCTTCTGCCCATGAGGGTGGGAGTGAGGCGCCCACTTATACACCATCTGTCCCCGTCCCCCTCAACATACTCTATTGTGGCTTGCTCCTACCCTTGTTTGTGGAAGGGCCCAGCCCAGCCAGCATGGAGCTTCCAGGCAGTCCTGCTGCTGCCACTCCTGCAGCCACCAGCAACCTGCTCAGTGGGGAGCATGAGGCTGGTGGCAGTGCAGAGCCCACATCCAGGAAGGTGGCAGGGATGCAGAGGTCAGGTAGGTATGGTATGGGTGTGAGGGAGGATGAGGGGGGGGACTCTGCACACACTCCACCCCATGACAGACAGCCCCTGCCACCTGCAGCAGCAGCAGACAGGGGTACTCATGCCTGGTGCAGGTGCTGCTGCCCAGCAGCTCACGGTTCTGGCCAGCACCGCACATAGGGGCAAAGAGTGCCGCCAGGCCAACCCGCCTGTATTGTGCAGGGCTCCCCACAGCACACATGCAGCTCCCACACTCATGCACCACCAAGGGAAGCCCCACACCATGGAGCCAGCTACCTTCACTGCTTCTCACCATGCAGGCCCTGGGATTCCGTGAAGAAGCAGGGGTCATGGCTTCCCTCCACTTCTGGTGGAGTACCAGGACCCACATGGCAGGGAGCTGTGAAAGCAGCCGAGCACAAAACAGCGACATTGAAATGAAATGGAGGGTTTCAAAGCAGCCGCAAAATGAAATGAGGGCAGTCAAAATGTTTCAAAAGTTTTGAAATGTTTCAAGTTTCAAAGCTGAATCTGGGCTTGCTTGCATGGAAACAGGGAAGAGTGGGGAAGGACTGCTCTGATACTAACTGTGTAGCTGGCCAGTGACTGTGATCCTTCCCTGAGGCCCTTTCCAATCCCAGTGCTCTGGGGGAGGGATGGAAAAACAGCATAAAAGCACCATTGTTTGAACTGAGCTGCTTTCTGCCTTGGGGTCAGTTACTGAGCTGTCTTCCAGCAGATCAGCAGCATCAGACAACAAAGGCTACCATTCATTTCCTACTTGCTAGCCTAGCAAGTGGGATTCATCAATACGTTTTACTTTCTATATCCTTTTATTTTATTATTATATTCATTGATGCCTTGCAGTTTATTCCTCCCCCAAAATCCTCTTTTTGTTTTTATTAGTCTGTTTTGATTCTTTTCAAATCTGTGCTCTCTCACAGCGTGAATTCCATTCACTGTGCAGGGAAGCACAGCATATATTGCATATTATAATATAGAAACATATACATACATTTATATATTTTTATTTTATTTATTACATAAATACATTACATAAATACACATAGATATACATATATTACATAAATCGGATAACATTACAGAAGAACACAGATTTTCCAGCACACCAAGACAAAGATGCTATGAAATACACCATGAAGTATGCTGGAAGGGTAGCTGGCAAGCCTTCAGGGAGGAGCAGAAGAGGGGGTAGAGGGAGAGCTGTAAGATCCCCTCCACCCCCCAACTGAGAGGCAGCATCTTTGCTACAACAATCAGGCATGAGGCTTCCACTAGTTCTACAGGCAGCAAGGAGAAGGGAGCAGTGTCAGTGCCACTGCCTATGCCTGAGTCTGCATCCCCTCCAAGAGCACCAGCCATAACCCTCACCACCACCATGACAAAAAGCAGCAGCAGCAGCATGACAGTCTCCTCCACCCTCATTTCACTTCACATGCTGAGCCCTCCAGTGCCAAAGGAAGAGCTGGAGCTGGATCTGAGTGTCATAGCAAGGGAAATTCTGGGGAAGAAGAGGGAATCATCTGAATTTGTGCTCCACACCCCTCAAGTTTCCCCTAGAGCAGGGGTGGGCAAAATGCAACCTGCAGGCCAGATGCAGCCCACTGGGCCATTCTATCCAGCCCATGAGGCCCCTAAAAAATTTAGAAAATTAATACTTATCCACCCCTGGATGCCTGTCATGTGGCCCTTGATGGCTTGTCAAAATGAAATAATTGCCTGCCCCTGCCCTAGGGCTAGGTTTCCTTCCCCAGAAGGCACTTCGGAGGAGGCTGAAGTAGAGGGTGCAGAGGCAAGTGGCTCACCTGAGTCCACTCCTCCTGTTGCTGTGCCTCTGCCTGCTGAGGAGGGGGAAAAGGCAGCATCCACACATGTACCCACACCCAGAAGCAAGCAGGTAGTGTGATCTAAGATCATTTTGAGCTGGCAGATGATCCACATATGCTATCTGCTTGCACTGTCAAGCCAAAACCAGCCAGGGCAAGGGAACAAAACACATGAGTACCACGGGGATGCTGATGCATCTCCACAGGCACCACCCCCTTTCCCTTGCTGCTCCTCAGCCTGGCACCAGTGGGAGCCCCTGTCCTCCCAAAGCAGAGGCAGGCCACCCTGGAACAGTGGGGGAAAGGTGGACAGAAAGCGGGGCTTGTTGCAAAGGCAAGCGATATCACCCAGAATATTGGGGAGATGCCTGCTGTGGATGGACAGTTCTGCTCCTTAGTTGAGTGGCCAGGGTTCAGGTGGCTCATGGCACTCGTGGCCCCATCATTCCAAGTGCCCACACGCACCACCTTCAGCAGGACGGTGGTATGAGGCATGCAAGGAGTACTTGAGGGAGGAGCTGTGCAAGGCAGGTCCTCAGGTGGCCTTACACTTTACCTCAAATATCTGGAGCAGCCGGAGTGGAGATCATGCCTACCTCTCCCTCACAGGGCACTGGCGCAGCCAGTCAGGCCATCAGTGGACTCTCCTTCAAGCCGAGGTGATGGATGAGTCCCACATGGCAACAAAGATCATGGGGACCATGAACTGGTTGGTGCAGTGGTGGCTCATTGGGCAGGGCAAGCTCACCCATGGGTTCATGGTCACCAACAGCGGGGTATGCAACAATGGGGTCAATATGGTCAAGGCAGTCTGTGATGCCAACTTTGTTGACATCTGCTGTGTAGCACATAAGTTCCACCTCATTGTCAGGGATGCCTTGGAGGGGGACAGGGCTGCCAGTGATGGCACCAGCACAACCAGCAAACTCATTTTGAAATGCAGGAAGGTGGCAAGCTACTTCCACTGAAGCATCAAGGGGGATAAGATACTGTGGGACAAACAGACAGAGGTGAACATCCCACAGCATAAAATCATGCAGGATGCAGAGACCTGGTGGAACTCCACATCCATGATGCTTAAGAGGCTGGTGGAACAACAGAAGGCCATCCATGAGATGGCCTTGCTCGGGAAGATTGGGATCGGTGGCCCCCTTAACAGAGCTGAGTGGGATACTATCTCCCAGATCTTGGTGGTCCCCAAACCCTTCCTCAAGGCCACTGAGACCCTCAGCACTGGCTATGCCCTCCTTAGCCAGGTGGTCCCTGTAGTGAGGGAACTTCAGAACCAAATGGAGAAGTTCCAGGGGATCAATGTTCCTGGCTGGGGCAGACCACTGTCACCAGACATGCAGGCACTGGTGAGGCGGCTGAAGAAGGGCATCAGGAGATGGCTGGATCCCTTGTGGTTCAGACCGCCATGTGTGACCTGAGGGTATGCAGCAGCTGAAGCCTGAATCAGTGGGTGGAGGTGCTGGTGAAGAGAGTCAGGGAGGCAGAATGGCAGAGGCGGGGGGGGGGGGGAGCGGGCACAGGCACTTCCAATGTGGGCCAAGGGCATGGCTTCCATGATGGGGTCCAGAGGCCCCAGACCCCACCATCAGGCAGGTAGTGATCAGGCCTTGGTGGCTGCCTATCTCACTGAGGACGTGGAGCCACTGCTGTGCAACCCCTTGGCCTACTGGGCAAGCTGCAGCCAGATGTACCCAGATCTGGCCACAGTTGCCCAGGAACACTTGTCCTGTCCACCAACCAGTGTTCCACTGTAAGTAAGAGGGTGTTCACCATGCTGGTGATGTAGTGACACCCCACTGCACCTCCTTGGATCCTGGTTTGGTGGAGCAGCTGGTGTTCCTGAAGGTGAACCTCCCACTGCTGGGGTTGCCCAAGCTCCACCTGCAGACAGAGTGAGTGCCACCCTCCTCACTCCATCCGCACCCATTTCCTTTTTTTAATTTTTTAAAAACCATTTAATGCTCTGCTCTCAGAGCTGGAGGCAGCACTCACTACAGCACCAGCCAGCAAGGGAAGACCATGTCCCTGCTGAGCTCCCATGCCATGACAAACTTGAAGGTATGGAGAAGGAGGAGGCCCCAGGTCCTGGGAATGACCACAAAAACTGCACTCTACCAGGGTCGGGAGGCCTGGTGTGACTGCTGGCAGCATGGCAGCCCCAGGAAATGCCAGGACAGAAGATCCCCCTGGTGAAAGGCGTGTAGAAGGTGCCATAACCTCCAGCCACCACACACATGCACACAGTCCTGGCTGGGGAAAGCCCAGGCCCGTCACATCTTTGACATGCCTGAGGCTTGCTGGTTGCTGTGGAGTTGTAAGGCTCCAGGTGAGCTCAGCTTAGCTGCCTGGGATGCCAGCTTTTGGGTTGAAAAGGCTGAGGAAGAACCTGCAATTTGTGTGTGCTGTTCCTGGATGGAAGGAATAGTAAAGAAGCCAAAGACTGGCATGCAATGCAGGCAAGAAAGCTAGTCAGTGAAAATGGAAATGGAGGCATCAGGGGGTGAGGGACAGCCTGGGATGGGGGGAGGGAGGGGGATGTAGCAGGTAAAAGTAAAGAGGTATCTGGGGAGGCAGATGTCCAGCAGGTTGTAGTGTGTCAGAATTCCAATGTCTATATTGAGTCCATGAGTTTCTGTACCTAGAAGGTTGATGAAGTGCAGGTTGTAGGCTCATCTGTGAGGGTAAGATGCAGCTCCCCTCTCCATATGACCCCTAGAAAGGCAGCCTGGTCCACTGATGGCCACCGCCTCCTGCCCCTCTGGGCAGTATGGGAGCAGCGGCTGGGTCCTGGGGGCACCTTTGCACATCCTTCCCCAAGCACACACAGGCCAGGCTGGGCAGGAGCCCTGGGAACAAATCGGGAGAGGCAGAGCACGTAGGAGTGCACCTAGGGCTCAGCCAATGTCCCCACACTGCCCAGAGGGGTGGGAGGCCATGGACATCAAGGGGCCAGGCCACCCCTCTGCTGGTGCCCACCACATGGGCCTCATCCCCTGAGGGGCTGCCAGGACTGGAGAGCTGCTTCCAGTCTCAGGCTGGGTGGCTGCTGCCTCTACCCATGTGGAGCAGTGTGCAGACGGTGCAGCCAGGGCTCCCCATCCCACCTGCACCAGCTGCTGGGTGTGTGCCTGTACCTGGTGCCCCCAGCCCTGGATTTCCTTACCCCGTCCCAATTTTTCTTTTCTTTTTTTTTTTTTTACTTTGCCTTTCTATACATTTTGATGATTACCAATGGAAATATTTTTCCGTCAGTCTGCAAGTGACATGTGATATTGATCTTTATTGATTAAAAAAATCAAATCCTGCCAAACTTAGTTATATACTAGTGTTGCTCAAATTGTCCCACAAGCCAAATCTAGCCTGCAAAGCTAGAAAACCCACAGGTCTCAAAATTTGGTGGCAGAAGAGCAGTGGGAAGATTAATGAGCACGGCAATTAATATTTCCATAGCCACAGCAATTAACACGCTCTGTGGCTGGATCCAGCATTCAGGGTCAGTCCCATGGACCTATGTCATGTGCCGCCCCATGCTGAAGCTGGTCCACCAACCAACCCCGTCCAACACCCCGGGGCAGAAGGTTGAGCACCACTATTATATACAGCTAAATTATAGATCATCTACCTTTACTCCTTTAAAACTGACTATAGTTATATTTTCTCACGTGTGACTAAATGCAAGAATTACCCCGTTAAAGAAAGCATTAATAATATGCCAGCTGACACTTCACACTTTTATGTTCAGCTTTGTGGTTATATCATTCAGGCTCACTCAGAGATGAAGATTATCTCCACTCCTACTGTTAATGGAGTATCCCCAATCTTGATGTTGACAGTTGACGTTTCCCCCATATGAGGTCATCTGATCATAAATAGACAAGGATGTGATTGACAGCATGAGAGGGTGTTTATAATGTTGACAATTATTATGCCATTGACTTGGACAGCACTTCATTCTATTGCAATCTGAGAGGTGTTACGTACTCTGGTAGTGTATGGCAGGTTATTTCTGATGAAGATAGCAAGGCCATGGATCCTGCTGGCTACAGAGTCTGCAAAGCTGTAGCCTCCCCACCTCATCTTCCACAGCTGTCTTCTAGAATGACTGCATGTGGTTTCATTTCCCTGGTGATACATTCCAGCACTGATTGCTTGAGCAAGGTAAACGTCAAGTTGAAGAACAGTCAAGCTTTCCTCTTGTAGATAGGAGCGGTTGCTCTGGGTCATCCTGTAGTTAGTATATCAAAAGTGGAAAGTGTGTGTTGAAACTGGAAGAATTAAAAGTCCAATTGCCTTGGTAGTGACTTTTAGTTTTGCTTTACAACTATTCACGGGAGGAACCATGAGAAGGTAGTCACTATTGCCCCTATATACATGACCCGAAGACACCACGTACCTTCCATTCTAGACAAGGGAACATTCAGACAAACCCCAATCTTGCCTGGTGGAAGGACGACCCAAGTAAAATACCTATAAGAAAAATATTTGTCAAGTTTCCATCATCCCAGCAAAGACACTTACTCATCAGTATTAACAATATGATTTTTCAGCCCACATTATACAGACCAGCTCCAAGATGGAACTTCCAGAAGGGAGACTGGCAGAAATACCAAAGGCTGACCAATAAGAGAGCAAACCAACTAGAGGGTCCATCAAAAACCACCACTCATCAAGGCTACAATACATTTACAAACTGCATAATTGAAATAGCCAAATTCTGTGTACCTAGAGTGGGGTGGGCAATTATTTGGGCCAGAGGACCACTTAGGCAGGGCATGCTCAGCCAGGTGGACGGGATGGGTCTGCAGGTATGCCTGTGTGGGTCCATGGAGACCCCACTCACCCACTCCATCAAGCACCCCCAGCAGTGGGTGACACGTAGACAGGCCTGAGAGCCTGAACAGCAGGGCTGGATCTGGTGGCAGAAGAAACACTAGCAGTGGCACCCTGAAGGAGACACCACTGCTGCCAGGGCTACAGGGAAGCAGAGTCCAGCCACCATGCTGCCTTAGCCCTACTGATCACCTGGGGGTGGCAGGACCGGCTGCACATGCCACGGCCTGGGCTGCCCCCTCCCCCCTCCCATGCCTGAGCCAGGTGCACATGCCCACCCCCTGACCTATATACTATAGAAATCATTATGTGCCATGCTGAAATGAGCCATCTGACCAACTTTAGCATTATCAAGCAATGCAATGACCCTAAGACTGTAACAAGACCTACAAAACATCTGGCTACCACATTGAACAACATCAAAAAGGAGAGATGCTTGCTACCCTAGAAGCATTGGATATGACTCACTCAACCAGATAAGCATGAAGCACCATTAACCACTCTCCAGGTAAAGGCACCAAAAAAATGACATTTTCCTGTATCAGCAAACTCCATCATGAAAACACTGTGCAACAACTGCAAGTACAGTAACCCAACCAAGTAACACACAGGAGTGATTAGATATCTGATTCACAAAAAAATTAAATCACCCTACACCAACCTGAATTTAACCACCCCCATCACGGACAAGTTTGACACAGCTATTAAAGCAATCAAGATTAACAAGGCTGCTGGACCAGATAAAATATTTCCATAATTCATTATCAGGCTCAGAACCACAATGAAAAGATGGCTTCAGAAATTCATGTATAAATTTCTAGAAAGTAACAGATTTCCAAAATCTAGAGAAAAGCTGACGTCATTGCTATCTTGAATCCCAATAAACCACCAGAGGATCCAAAGAGCTATCAACATATCTCACTACTCTGCATTACATACAAACTCATGGAGTGCATAATCCTGAATAGAATAAAGAACATCATTGATCCCCAGTTCCTAAAACAGCAAGCTGACTTTCAGAAAAAGCAGAGTACCACTGATCAAGTTACATTACTTGCAATTGACATAGAAAACAGATTTGAAATGAGGCAGAAAACAGGCTGTCTTTATCAACTTCACAAATGCCTAATGACACTGTGTGGCATCGAGGCCTCAAATATAAAACTACACTCTATGACACCTGACTGCAAGCTATGCGCTTTCATCATGAACATGATCTCCAGCAGATCATTCACACTCACAACTAGCCAAGGAGAAGAAAAGCAGAGTATGAACTCTGAAGAATGAAGTCCCCCAACGGTCAGTTGTAGCACCAGTACTTTTCAATGTATATATCTTAGACCTCCTGCATACAACATCTAAGTGATACATGTACATTGACAATGTTGCCATAGTAGCCCAAGGAACAGACATGACAGAACTGGAAAAGACACTGAGAACTGACAAGGAACTCATCTCTGACTATCTCCACAAGTCACACTTAAAAAGTTGAGCATCAATAAATCAGTATCTTCATTCTTCCACCTGAACAACTGTTTAGCCATGAGTATGCTGAATATCACAGTAAACAACCACATCCTTCCCCATGAGCATACCCCAACCTATCTAGGATTCACATTCAGTCATTCCCTCAGCTATAAATATCACATTCAGAAGGTCAGCAGTAAAGTCTTTGCACAGGTAGTAACTTCAAAGTACTCAAAACCACCTCACTTGCACTAGTATAGGGCTTAGCAGAATATTGTATTCCTATATGGTCCAGAAGTTGTCACACTAAAAAGTTCAATGCTGTATTTAACAGCACACAGAGACTCATAACAGGCTGCACAATACAGATGTCCTCCCTGTAATCTTGGCCATTCGACCAAGTGGTATAAGAAGACAGACCCTAACATCATTACTAGCAATATAGGCAAAAGATGATAAAAATCACCTGCTCCAACAACTATTAACTAAAGTCCTGAACAGAGAGAGGTTTAAGAGGCTTGAAAGTAATAAACCATTTGTACAAGAAGCCCACAAGCTCCTGGAAGAGATTGGGGATGCTCAACCAAAACTATGGGCAGCAGTGGAATGGGCCAACCACTGGGAAAAGTCAGACCTATTCCTACAGTGTTTTATACCAACATCAAACAAGTCCCCCATTGGGCACAACCTTGACAGGGAAGTGTGGGCCAACCTGAACAGACTGAAATTTGGATACAGATGCTTCAGAACAACACTTCACGAGATGAACATCTTAGCACCCTTTGTAGATGTGGTGTCCAACAAACAGCACAGCACCTACTTGAAAGCTGCTTTCTTTACAAATGCCCAGACAGAGTAGATAAAATCCACACACAGTGATAATACCAACCAGTGGCTCATAGATTTGATATTTTGGTATCTTATGCCATATAAAGAAGAAATTGTCTTGTGGTAAGGAGCCTCTTACCTCTGTCAACCTGTCCATGTTCTTCTCAGTCCATTTTTATGGGTGCTCTTTGTTTATAGGATTACATTTCTGTCATCATAATTAAAATTTTAAACTACATAGAAATTGCTAAGAAATTACTTTAGTCAAGCAACCAAGACCTGACTCTTCAGAAAAAGGATAAAGTCTGATAAGAACAAAGGGTTGAGAGGAATAAGCAAGCACAGTAACACTTGCTTAAGGAGGACAAGAGCAACAGAGTCCCTCTTGTTGTCACCTACATCCCCCAGCTTGAAACACCTTAGACATCAGTTCCAAAAACTCACAAAAACCTGTGGCAAAACACTTTAATCTTCATGGATATTTTATCACTGACCATAGAGTACCTAATCATATACAACCAAACTTTAAAAACCAACTTGAACACAAAATTGCTGAGCAAAAAGCCATCTACCAACTGGATTGTGATAAAGTCTCTGCAGAGACTCTAGATTCTTAACTCGTTACCTGAGCTAGCTTGTATAACTTCTATGTCCTTCAGTGGGTTAACAGCTTTTGTTTATCCCTTTTGATCTCTTTCAAGCACCTTTGCTTCTGTCACCAGTGCCTCCCCCTTTCCCTATCCTTTACTTTTAAATGGCTTTATTCCTTTATATTTAGTACCCCTGCTCTTTTGCAAGACCATGCCTCTCTGAACAAGTTAGTTTACAATGTGCCATCCTGCCTTGCCTTCTGCATAATTTCAGACTACTGTGGGCATCCACCTCCCTCTACTTGTTTGAGAAGGTAGAGAGAATTTTCACTAAGACAGAAGATCACTTTCACTTGCTTCTGGTGCTACCTTAACTTCCATTTTCAAGGCTCTCCTCTCCCAATAGAGTTCTACTGAATCTTTGGCAGGTACTCTATTTGGACTGAGCATCTTCCCCAATAAGGAAAGAATATGCCATCATCATGCTGAAATACCCGGTTATCTTCCAAAACTCTAAATATACCAGTACAGACATGTCAGAATAGTACTCCATTAATTAGTTTTACCAGGTGTGTCTACACAAGATGTTTACTGCACAGTAGACTAGCTGCACAGTAAATGTCTCAGTGTCTACACACGTGCCCCTATTATGCGGGAGTAAACTAATTTACTCCGAAGCAGGAAAGTACTTGTATTTACTATAGTACTATCCTGCTGCGGAGCAATACTTGTACTTAGTACTTGTATTTATTTAAAAGTACTATCCTGCTGTGGAGTAAAAACTTCACAGCAGCACACAAGTAGCTGCTGGAGGGGTTGCCTGGGCCTGGCTGTGGCATGAGGGTGCTTCAGCATGGGGGCTACCTTCTGGCCAGCCCCTACACTGAAGCACCCTCGTGCCCCAGCCAACCCCTCCGCAACACATTAAACCAGAAGCAGCAGCCCCAGGCTGGCAGGCTGGCCCCCAGGGCCCCCTGCCAGCCAGAGCTGCTCCACCCTAGCTCAACGTGCTGTGATCCTACATGCTTATGTAGATGCATGCCCAGCAACAATAACCTCCAGAGCTTATTGCTGTGCATTAATAGGCACATGTAGATGTGCCCACTGAAAAGGACCAAGAGCCTAAGCTACCTCAAGTTTGTTCAGAGCTAACTCAAATAGCTCTGTAGCTAATGCATTATCACAGACAGACATACCCCATGTTAATAAACATGAATTTTTAAAATATGGCCTCCTGAGGAACAATTATTTCAGTTTTAAAAGATGAATCACAAAACTGTGCAAGCTCATCTCAGAATCACCTGGCAACAAATTCAAACTATTGGATGCACCTTCCATTTCCTAGAAGTCAGTATACACATCATTGGGGTTTCAAACCAAAGTAGCTAACAAAGCAGCAAACAAAAGGAAAAGGCTCTTAATATAATTTTTCTTCTTCTCCGTCTGAAGTGGCATCAGAATCCAACACCAGCTGCTCTAAATAGGAATCCACTAAAATCATAAAACAATCATAATAAACCCATCAACTGTTGTAGCCAGGACAAAGCCTCCCTGTTACATTTGTCTCATAATTAATTACAGCAAAATAAACTGAAACTGTTTATATACTGGCTACCCTCTGTATGGCAACCTCGTTCATTTAAAGTTTACTCAAACTTATTGCCCATTTGAGACCTAAATCTGGATTATTGTGTGTGGAAAAAAATAAACGTGCTTGGCCTGAATCTGTTATTATTTCATAAAGAATTGGAATTTAACCTATAAGAATTGGAAACTAAGGACCTTTTTCTGCTCTCCAGTGTAAATCAGGAGTCAAAAAAAAAAGATTTCACCAAGCCCAGTGACCCATGTGGGCTAAATGTAGTTACGACACAACAGATTCTGTACTCAACAGCACACACAATAGTGATATAGCTGCCATTACATCCAGCCACTTGTGACTCCCCAGCTGGAGTAATCAGCTGCAAGTCAGGTTACTAAAACCCTGAATATACTGTAGTGAACAGAGAACAAATTAGGAGAACCAACCTGAGGATTCCTTCAACTCTGGGCAACCCACTTGAAATGGACTGTGGAGCCCATTTCTTAGTGATAAGAAAATAACTCTGGATTTCCACTACCAAGTCATCTAAAGATTTTTTCCCTCGTATCCCTTACTGTTTTTAGCTCTGACCATAATGCTTTACCCTTGAAAGGCAGGGAGAAAAGACAACTATTGCCTTGCAATTTACATGCCGTTTGCTACACAGTTCCATGTTCAACAGACACAATATAATTACAGAGGTCTAGCCTGGTTATTAGCACCATTTAAAATGAAACAATGTTGAAAAATCTGAGCATCATATTCAGTATACATCCTTTGAACTATGATGCTGGAATTCTTTGCTTTAGAAATACTATAATTTTGGTGATACTTTTGATAATTGTTGCCATTCATGTGCATCTAATGAGCAGTTGTGTCATTCCAAACTAAAGCTAACCTTTCCCTTTCAGATGATTCACTGCCAGTCATCAAGTTTTCCATTATATAATACATAGATTTCTCTGCCTAGTATAGAAAGAGTTATGCTTCTGCCTGTTCTGTTTTAAAAAAATACTAGAAACAATGAAGATTTTCAACTATTTAAAGGATTCCTGTTAAAATGAAAATTATAGGCCTGATTCATCATTGCATTATCCCAATTTTATTCCAGTGTAACTCTAAAGGAAGTGGAAGTGATAAATCATTTCGTCTTACCTCATAGTCGTAATCCAAATTTGTATATTGAAACCTAATACATTTTGGTACCTGTTAGTTGCTGATACTCATCACCTAACAAAGTTGTTTTATTTAGGTTTCCAACACTACAATGACATTCCAAATGTGTGGGTGAAGAGTCTAATTTCCGTTGAAATTTTATAAAAAGAAAATTAATATATAAAAATAATGTAACCCAGGTGGTACACGGCTGGTATACCCTCTTCAACTGAAGGGATGTCAGGAGGTGTGTGCGCTGTAGGTGCGTAACTACTGAGCCTAAGTCAATTAGCTGTCCTCCCCTACAGAGCAGAGCAGAGACTGTGGTCACCCAGTAGAACTTTTACAGAACCAATACAACTTATTAAACATGTACATATATCCAAGAACTATTTACAAATATATATTACTAAGGCAGTAAACCTTATGACTCATCTACTTATTTCTGCCTGTATATATATGACAGACAGAGGCACTTCATCGGTGTACATTTTGACTCCCAGTGGTCTTCTCATTGGATTATAGCCCCTACACTTCCAGGCCTTGCAGGCCGCAGGCAAGGGTACGAACAACACTGGTACCAGGTTAAGCAGTGGCTCACTAAATAGAACCCAGCGCTAAACGAACAATGGTTAGAGCATACATAAACAAGATGACAGCAATACAAACCCACACATAGGCATAGCAACTACTTGAATCCAAAGTGATAATCACAAGACCCTCCACAGCATTTTGGCAGCTGACCGATTAGTAAACAGAACCGGGTAATACTTAAACTTCTTATAATACAATACTGAATCAAATAGATTCACAGTGAAAGATACAACTTACAGCCCACCCCGCACTCACAACTCCTCAGCCCTCCAGTGGGTCTTGTCTGATCTCTCTCACTGTGGGTGGGGATGGTTGAAGCTCTCACCTTGCAGGAGACTGCTGCTTCATCCAGCTGCTGCTCGCAGTGGAAAAGCCCAAGATACCTTGTGCAGCTACCAGGGCCTACCCACTCTCCCAGACCTTCCATGCACCTTCTGGTGCCCCGGGCCCTCTGCCACCTGTAGGGATGTGGGCCTGCACCACCTCATGCAGCCAGAGGGTTTTCTTCTGCTCTCTCCAAGCCCCGTACACCGATCCGTGCACCGTAGGATCTCTGTTGCTTGCAGGGTCAAGGGACCAATGTGGAGCCATGGGGGTTTCTTTAGCTGTCTCCAAGCCCCGTGCACCAATCTGTGCGCCATGGGATCTCTGCTGCTCGCAGGGTCAGGGCCTCACGCTGCCTCATACAGCCGCAGAGTCCCTCCAGCTCTTCCTTGGCCCCATGCACTGATCCGTGCACCAAGGGCTCCTAACTCATTCAGGGTTGGGGATTTGCACTGTTTTGTGCAGCCACCGAGGTCCCATCCATGCTCTGGACCCTCCACACACTGACCCATGCATCAATGCCACAGCTCCCTCCACAGTGGGGCAGGGACACAGCCACTTGCTGCTTCCCGCTTGGCAGAGACGTCTTCAGGGCACTTCTGGGGCAAATGCTTCCCCCTCTGCTCAGCTCCACCAGCTCCTTCTGCAGCCCTTCTCTATCATCCCTCATCAGAACTGCCTGTGTGCTTAGCACACAGGCTTTTTTCCCTTTTTGGAAGCTCCACACCAAATTGGAAACAGACCAGTGAGGAAGCCCAAGGGGTTAATTCCCCCTCAGGCCCTCTCTTTCACCTCGCCCCTGGGTCATGGCAGGGCAGCCTTCCTCCTGCCTTCCCCTGATTGGTGGGGAAGGGAAAAATGCCTCAACCAATGGGGCCTGCGGCATTTGGGCTCAAACCAACAATCCATGCTGCTAGTGAGCCCACCGGCCAGCCTACCATGACAACTTTGGAGGCATGGGATGATTCAAAGGATTGGCAATGAAATGCAATTTCTTTCACTTCTGTGCCACCAGTTCAAAACCAATCCAGATCCATAGTGATTAAAAATCTGTATGGTAGGATAAGCATTACATGGTTTATGTTCAATCTGTCACTGATTTCAAAAGAATACCTTGGAACAAGTGTCACTATCACACATACCACCATCAGAGTTGGCCTTCTCTCTGTAGAGGTGCCACTGAGAGCGAAGTATCTAGCATGTAACTGCTGGAGTGTGGTTCCTCCAGATCAGGAAGGGCCTGGGAATTTGATCTACAGCTCTCCATGCTATGCCTGTTCTTTAAACAGGTAAACTTCATTTGCCACAATGGTTTATAGTTTCTTGCCTTACACAAGCACTACATTCAGTCCTTAAGTTTGGTGCCCAGCCAGGCTGACAGCATGCCTTTAATTTTCATGCATTTAGGCTAAAAGCTGATGTAGATGGTTGTCAATTTAGAATTCTACACTCATAACAATGGCAAAGTTTTGTGCTTACTTTGTATGGGTATCAGTTATCACACATGAAAGCAAAATATAATACCTATGGCCTATGCCGAAAAAAACAGTGAACTGTTTTACTCTACTGGTTTTGCCTATGGCTTCCCAGCCTTACCAGCCACAGAACTCAATATCTGAACTAGAAACAGAGGAATATTGTTAGATTTTCACATCCCATGGTGCCCAAAAGACGTAAGGCAACCACACAAGGCCCTATCCACTACCCCCACACAGCTAATTAGCCCACCTGCTGCAATGCTATGCAGCTTTCTTTCAGAAGCAAGCAGGTTCATAGCTCTTGCAAAGCATCTAAGACTGACTTGGACATAGATACTTATCCCATCTTTCCCTGAATTACAGCATAAGGCCAAATACAGCCAAATGACATTGAAAAACACCAGATGTGCTTGGTCCCAAACCAGAAGCATGCAAACACAGTAGTATTTACTCAGCATTGCTTTCTGTTTGGGAGAAAGTGTAATATGTCTAAGTATTACATGGCTTTGCACCATAATTCCTCCAATTATACTGCTAGTGGCACTATGCCTTATGTGGCTCCCCTCATTATATCACCTATAACATAGCTCTGACTGCAGATCACAGACATACTATGGCTCAGGTTATAAAACAGAATAGGATCAAGTCCTGTGATTTCATCTTAGGCTACCGTAGATTCTATTTTCCTTTCTCTCTGCCATATAAAAAGCAAAACACACCACTGAATACAAGTTTGCAGAGACACTTATACAAATCCCTTTTAATCACTTTACTTTAGGTCTAGGTAAAGTTGTATGGAAAAAAAATAGGCATGGCAAATTCCAGAGAAACTTCAAATAGATTAATTAAATTTATCATCCATGCTACTAATCCTTCCTTGCGGCCACATATTTTGAAGCTATATTTGGATACTGGAAAGTTCAGGCTGTTCACAAAGAAGGTAAACTATCACAGAGGCCTAATTTTTTTTAATTGAAAGTGAGATGTAACCATTTCATATGCACCCAGATAGTTTCTGACATAAGTCTGAAATGAAGCCTTCAAATTTCTAGTTTATGAGAGCTGCCTTTCTAGTCTAGAGTGAGATTCTGACAGCAAGATAGTCAAAGATAAAACTACCATTGGCTTCCAGTTCCGAAACTTCACCCCCCATATTCCATTCCAGTGAGACACCTTAAAGATTTTACAAGCAATAAGGTCCTATAAAGGGAGACTAATCTGGATGATTTTAGAGCTGGATAAGGGGGCAGCCTGGAATTTTAACAGGACTGAGAGGCATTTCCTACACAGCTGAAGATGACAACACTAGGAACACAGTCAAAAAGATATTTCTAGATTTATATGTCACACTTCCCAATAAAGGCCCAGGATGCTTACAGTAAGAGACAAAATTATTTATAAAAAGCAAAAAAAAAATAGAAAAAATAAAAAGATAGACAAGGTATATAACAAAAACTCCCTAAAAAATACCCCAATTTAACCCTTCTTGCTAAGTATCTGACCTGACAAAAAGGTCTTGCATCATTTCCAAAAGGTATCCAGGCTCATGCTCTGGGAGGCCACAAGGAGAATGTAGTTCAAGAGCTAAGGAGTTATTACCAAGAATGATCTCTCATGTTTTTCACCAAGCAAACTTGGCGTGTGGATGGTAGTTGCAGGAGACTGTTTGTAGCTGACTTGATCCAGGTAGAATATAAGGTGGCCCCCTTGGTATGTAGGACCTAGGCCATTTGTGGAATTATGAATTCCTATTTTATCTTACAAAATTATAATATTGCTACAAAGCTGCTGCAGCACAATATTGACACTGAAAATATACTCAGGCAAATCATCTCCTGCAACCCAGTTAACACATAAGTTAGCCAGCTTTCCCTTAAATGGTGGTGTGAAAGATGTAGCACATTTTCTGAATCCAGTTAGCTTCCTCTGGCAGCTTAAAGCACAGCCTCTAGTTCTGATCAGGAAACAAAGATGATTCTGTGCGTCACACAACTGACATGAAAACGTCTTTATTTCAGACAGATATATTTGTTACCTCCTCTTTTCCCAAACTACACTTAAATATGGTAGGAAGAGAGTTTAATTGCATACAATTACTTGAGATCAGACTAGGCCAACAGATCTTCTATATTGCTTCCCCTGAGGACTTCAAGCATCCCACCAATCTCCGAGGAAGTAGATAGGGCTGCAGGCCCAAGACATTCTTTTCCCTCCCCATTCATTCCCTTCTCATTGGCCACGTCTACACAAGACACTGACTGTGCAGGCGTTACTGCGCAGTAGCACTGACAAATGTCTTTTTGTGATGCTACTGTGCAGTAGCCTAATACTACTGCTCAGTGGTACTGCATCTCGGTTTTTGCCAAGCAACATTACTGCTCAGTAGTGTTGGGCTACTGCACATTTAGCATATTGTGTAGACACTGTCATTAATAATCAAACAGTAGGACAAGAACAGGAACCATTCTTGGAGAGGGCTACTGCAGAGTGCTCAGCTGCGCTGGGAAGGTAGGGAACTCAGAAATGGAAACACAACCTCCCTAGTTTTCATGGACACAGGCCTGGTTTTAATTCAATTTCAGGTCAGTTCAAATTTTATCCAAATCAGTTTCTTCTAACATAGATTCATTCAGAAAGTACTTGCTACTAGAAGTAGGCCTTACTACCATCAGAAGTCCCATTGAAGTTAATGAAATCAGCTTTTTGATTAGACATTTGTAACTGGCAATCTAGAGGTTTTGCCAGTTCTGTTTTTTTCTGTAAGCATCTGACCTATGACAAAAAGACAAATGCTTACACCAAAACACATTAGACTAGATATATGTTTTGATGTAAAACTGGTCATTTACACTGAATGGGAAACAAATTTCTGACTAGACATCATGGAATGTATTTATTTTTTCTACAACAATCTAGAAAACCCAAGATACTTTAAACTATAATAGTAATAATTGTTTTTTGCATCCTGTTTCAAATAAAACACATTAAAACCACCATCCAGCAAACTTGTTTTGAGCTTTTTCTTTATAATATAGTCTCTACAATTGCCATCTTTATGACAAAAAGAGGCAAAGTCATGCCATTTAAAATATATGCTAACAGTGAAACTTCACAGTAGGTATATCATCAAGAAAAGGAAACAGAGTCCTTTTTTAAAACTAGCTGCTCTAGGACACTTTATTATCCTCTTCTCATCAGAAAGCCCTGGTGAATATCCTCCAACAGCCAAACTCCCTAGCCAGCAGTTTCTAAGCTATTTTCAAAATACTTTGGAAACACAATATTGATATAACAGGTATTATGTTCTATGCCTGCACATAAAGCCATAAATTAGACAATATTTTAAACAAGCCATCATTAACAGAAGAGTTATCAAGTCTTCAGTAGAGTCTCAAACACATATCGCCTAAGGTAAAACATTTTGTAGTGTTATGTACTAAGTATATATGCATTTTCAGTGTGACTTTGCATTCAGGTAGATGCTGATGCTGATTTTTCCACATGAATATAAAAAAGCAGGACTAATAGTTTAACAATATTCCCAGTCATATTACAGTATAACCAAGTAGACAATGTGCTTTGGAAGCCACCATTTGCTGTAAATCCCAAGTAAAGGCAACAAAACTACTGCTGCTCAGGAGAAAAGATTTCTCTCCTTGCAGTGTTCTCAGGTGAAGAAAAATGAGTCTTACCAACAAAGACTTCATGCACACAAAAACAAGCTCTTTTTGCTATAATCCTATATCTCTCTCCTAGACATTGTTATAAAATAACTGTTTGCTTATTCATTCATCAATGCTAAATTTAATTGTAAACCAAGATTTTCCCACACTACTAAAATATTTGTTGACTCATTATCAGTAAAGGAATAAAATGTAATATGAGTTATGTATGGGAAAAACTATTACTCGCTGCCACTTCCAGCTGCTATTAATCAATGACCTTTAAAGCATTAACATTTCTTTCTACAGTGATGAGGACATCATAACCACATGGCCCTTTTGAGGGTGAGATGAAAAGGGTACATATAATACAAGTCCATTAAGTCTTACAAAGCATTAGCAATGTGAATTATAAATCTACCAATTAGAGTTCATGTCTCCAACAGAGTTGTGATGAACTACTCACAAAAGATTCCTAGGACTTCACGTTACCAATTGTCCAACTTGGTTCATGCTAAAAGAAAAGCCAAAAATTACAACGAGTCACACCTTTGTCTTGAATATATTTTAAGTTGCTACACCCATGGGCAAAAAAAGGGCTGAAAGCTAGAGACATATGCAGAGCAACATCCTACTATGACTAAATAGAGCAATGTCCTACCATCGTTAAATAAAATAATCTGTGTAGTCTACAAAAACCTAAATTTTCCAGCTACAACTAGGTAACATTTATGACGTGCTGACCAATTTTATCTAAAATATAGTTATCTCTGAATCTGCAATAGTACCTTGCACTTCCCAATATGTACAATTAAATAGTGTCTTTCTGCCTGAAGTATCCCAAATTACACATTAAATTTACATGCAGTCCTGAAATGGTAAAAGCTCTTCTCTCCCATCTGCTGTAGGTGCTCTGCATCTTGCCAAGTTGGGTTTTTACAGCCATATAAATTTCTGCCAAACCAAAAAATTGTCAAAAAAAAAAACCTATTTAAAACAGACTAATTCACCTAAATACAAGAAATTGATACAGTATTTAGAGTTAAATACAAAAAGCCTTAACTCTGTCATCTTTATCCTGACCATCTTCCACATGTTTGTATAATACTCTTAAACCCATTGCTATAATTCCTCTGTATTTTCAGTACGTATTATATAGTGTTGCTAAAAAAACCCCAGTTCATGTACCCTAACACATCTACCCCCTAAATATAAGTGTTCTGTCCAACCACCAGCACCTTCCCAATTCACTCCGCTGTTTACAACTCAGTTGCTTCAACAGCTTGGTTCTTGCTTTCTTCAGACTTATGTCAGTGTAATTTGCAGTACACAGAGAAACCTTGGAGTCACAATTAATGTGGAAATTGCATGATTCGAAGGAACTCAACCTTGTGTTTATCTCATGACCTGCAGTGCAAACTCCACAATAATTAGAACCCAAAACTTTCTCTTCTACTGAAGAATTTACCGGCATGGAAATTTTTGGAACACAAAAGGCAGAATCCTATTTCACTTTATGCATCCCAGTGCCACTTACCAACTATTTAACTGCCATTTTTGGTATTTACATAGTTTGCAATCTTGTTCCATGTGCAGGTGGATAGGTATGTGGCTCTGCATATACTTGATCTGAGCAACTCTAAGTCACAAAATTGTTCCCACCAAATAAATAAAAACAAACCCAACTCCCCGCTTCCCTCCCCACAAAAAACCCTCTTGGCAAGCCAGTGTTAGATGCCACACATATATACATATGCACATATATGCATACATATTTGTGTGTATGTATTTATTTATTTAAATCCTGGGAAAGTCCTTCTGTGGCATCTAACACTGGATAGCCAAGTGTTATATATATAATGGAAAATATAACTATGTAGAGTTGCTCCTATGGGATCAGAGGAAAAAGATCACTTGAGCTCTTATTTGAAGTCTGCCAGTACTCTCATAATGCAAACAGTTATGTTCTGAGAAAGCACTGCAGGATGAAAGCTTTAAGAAACAGAATTGCTTAACAAATTGGAACATTATGAGGAATGTAGATAGATAGAATGTAATTAGCCCAGATGGAATTTGGCCAGGGCACTGGAATTAGCAATCTTACTCATTTTCAAAAGCATTGAACGAACCTTACACATTAAATAATTAACTTAAAGGTCATTAAACAACTAGGATCCAGTTCTCTACTATCATGTTCCTTGTATGATCACTTGCATTGAATAAAGCATATGTAAACCCCCACCATTCTGAGTTAGCAGAATTTTACATCTGCTTCATAGAAGCAGTTAAGATTCAGATCCCGAGATGGAAATAAGTTAATAACCTATTCATATGTAATAGCTTCATAATAAGCTTCTTCATTATGCTCAGGAAAGGCAAACATTGTATTATAACCCTTTCCCTAAACTTTGGAGTTGAACCAAAAAGTAAATATACAGATAAATTCACAAGGACTTAAAATCATACATCCTTTTAACAGCTGTATGAAACAATGCCAGCTGTGAACTGCAAAACACCTTCAACAGATAGGAAACTAACCATGATAATCCAACATCAAAAAGATAAAATATGATACTCCAATATTAACAGCTATTCTGGAGCTATTATTTCACCATGCTTAAACAGGAAGAGCCTCTTCCAGTTAATCATTCCCTGCCCCCTCAAAGTGTCTCAAGGTTATATAAATAGAAGGAAATTACCAGATATAAATTACTTGAAATACATGTGAAGAATAGGCATGTTAAAATCCACATTTTGGACTCTGCTTTTTTAAGCTAGGGGCAGAAGTTACACATAAACCAGTTTAAGTCATCATAAACTGGTTTAAACCTGTACCAGAACAGAAACTCAGTGCACATTAACCAGTGTCAAAATGACTGAAATTGGTTTAAGATAAACCTGGATGAATGTAGTATCACACTTAACTGATTTGGGTCTAACCAGTTTATGAAACTTCTGTCCCAGACCCCTTCCTGGTTCAAGTTAAGTCACAGTCCCCCAGCATCCCAGCAAGTTTTCCAGCCTTGGGTGGGCTATGCTGTCTGCTCCAGCAGAAAGGGGTTGGAGGGGAGGCAGAGACTGCCCCCCCAGGCAAACCCCAGCTGAGGTCAGGGAGGCAACTTAAACCCACCTTCCCCCAAGTAGAGAGCTGTCCTACTGCTAATCTTACTGAAACTTACTGCTGTCTGTGACTGTAGACTACAAATCCCAGAGGCACCTGGAAACAGGAAGAGTAAGTGATGAGCAATCCTGGAGAGTCCTGGTGCTGTGATTCTGGGCTGCAAATCCCAGATACTTTGGGGGCAGCAGGAAGAAGCAGCAAACAAACAGCCTATGCTGGCTACATGCCAGGAAGGCCACCCGCCCAGCTTCTGGCCTGAGCCACTGCAGGCATGTGGCTGAATTTCCCAAATCAAAAGTAAGGGTGTGTCCAGTTGTTTCTCAGTTTAATCTCTGCAGTTTAGACTCACCTGCAAAGACTGAACTGATTCAGCCTCGGGCTTTTTGACTGTCTGTATTTAGCCTTAGGGTTACATGGGCATCCCTACAACAGAGATTCTGGTATAAGGGCATGGGGCTACCTGCTTCTCTTACTATTTTGCCCTCCTAACTTTTATGTTACTCAGAAGTTATGGAGTACAGTGCATGCAGAACATCTCTATGGAATTTGGCAATAACCATGGAGTAAGAAATATTGTTCACTAGCCAAGATGGGGGGCACATATGCTCCTTCCTAATTTAAAACTTGTCCTTATTCTCTTGGGTATAACTATGCACCCAAAACAAGAACAAAAAAAATCTGAGCATTTTTTGTAAAGTACTATCTAATCTGCTTGCACCCAGACAGGTCAAGTATATGAAAGAGGCCAGAAATTTGGCATTCAGACTTTTTTTTTTTGTCTTGATTCCTGGGATACCAAAACACAAGTTTTGAATTGTATTTGAAACCCAGATACGATACTGGATTTTAATAATACCTATAGAATACGGTTGAGTTATTACAGTTAGTCCTTCAAGGGGTATTTAAAGTATTCCGAGAACAAAACTGTTAAAGACTATACAACTCTGTGATGATTCCCTCCCACCACCACAGCACAATGAAAAGTGTGTAATGAGGGGACATTAACAGCTTGGGGGAAAGCATCCACTCTTTACTGACCAAGCAACTGCTGCAAAATTCTGCTCTCTCAATAGCAATAGGAAATGGCTATATAGCTGTCTGTTCAAGGAGGGAGAATAGTTTTCATGGTAAGAGCAGAGGCAGCCCTGTGGTGCTGCCAGCTATTTCTGTACCCTCCTCCAACCCCAAAGATAATGCCAGGGCTGCTGCCCCTCTTGCCCCTCCCTCACCCCCCAGTTATGCTACTGGATAAGATCAGTACATTTCATACTCAGACTAATGCTACCTAGAACTCCAATAGGCTTATCTCCCAACATTACACCTCTTGACCATTTAGCACACAGCATCTGTAGTATCTTCTGAGCTATGCAACACTACCCAGTTCCCCTACACATAAGGTCACAGGGAAAAGACCAGGTTTTCACAAATATTCCTGAATTTGATTTGGGGGCTTCATGTTATCTATGTTATTAGAGAATAAATGTACTCAAAGATATTGGCAGTTCAGCCCTTCATATAAGGATAACAGGATTAGAGTAGAATATCTAAAAAATTCAAACAGCATGCAAGGAAATTCAACAGGTATTAGCATGTAGAGATGGGTCTGAGACATAATTTGGAACCATAAAAAGTCATTAGATAGCCTTAATTATGAGATTTTAAAAGCTCTTAAATTTCAGGCTCATTTCATATAACTTATTTTACCTGCTCATTTGTTTCCAGTACCTCCCTGTATGCAGGCTGAGGCCTGTTATCCTCCTACTGTAGCCAGCACTGGCCCCCTGCCAGACAACAGGACATGATTTTGCCAGGTTCTGTCTTTCTGTCCTAGCTCCCAAGCTACTTGCTACCCAACCTTCAGACTATAGCCAGCAATCAGGCTGCTGCTCCAGGCCTGCACGTTCACCTCCTTTGGCTCTCCTTCGAATCTGGTTTCTTATACTAAAGTTGTACCTCACTTTCCCATGATAAAGAGATTACAGAGACTTCTACTAAGTGGGACTCAAATTATGAAAGAAAAGAGTGTCCATTAATGGAGTTAGTAAATTCACTAATTCCAAGAAACCAGAGCTAAGCTTGGATTCCTAAATGTTCAGAATAGGGAGGTTTGGCTTGGATTCATTTATTTGGGTTCCAATTTATCCTATAGTTCCAAGTCTTTGTTAAACTAGAGCACAGTCAGACAAAGAACATGCTCAACAATATTATGAATACTCACCTAATCATATACCCTTCCTTGTGTTCTAACTTCTTGTGAATCTGTACTTAGGTAGAAATTTGCAATAGAAATAGAACAACTTTTGCTTCCAGGTGGCACTTCGCCACTGTTGGCAAAAACTGTATTTTTTAACAAGCTCATTATTGGAAAGAAAATACTTTTGCCTCAAGTTTTTCCTGAGGCAAGGATAAAAGATAACTTCCATAGAAGACAATCTTTTCCACACAGATAAGGTCTTTTTTCCTAAAACAATAGGTTAGCAAGCTTGTGTATGCATGCATGTGCGTACATGAGCATTTGAAAGATTTGTAACTGACATAAAAGCCCATTGTCATAACTGCAACTTTGTTTAAGCAAAAGTTCAGAAATACTTGTCAAAAACCTAACACTTGGAATGCTGGCATTTTCTCACTATCTAACCATTAATTTGGTTTGCAAGAGTATATTTACATTAAGACTGGGTACAGATATTTGGGGAGGTTAGGGGGAGGTTAGACTGGGTTCAAAATAGCCACCAATCTAAAGTAAGCTAGGATGGGGGGCTAGTGGGGGGTTAGAGATGGGGGGAAAGCAGGCTTCACCTGCAAATCAGGGGCACAGGTAAAGTCTGTGGGGGGAGCGGCAGGATCCATGGGAGGGATTATGGAGGCTGGCAGGGTCTACAGGGGGTTGCTAGAATCTGAGAGGGCTTGGCAGGATAGGACTTACAAGATGGTTTGGAGGGATGGGAGGCTCTCCCCACAAGGACCAGGGGCTATTTTTAGCCCTTCAACTGCCCCCGCAATAAACAACCCCCCTGGCAAACCAACCGCCCTGTCCCTCCTGCCCCTCCCCCCCACCAGGATTTACTTCCTCAACTCCCAGAATCAACAATAAAAAACTGGCACTGGGAGCAGCTTGCGGGATGGGGGGTTGGTAGGCTACAATGGGGGGGGGGGATTGGCTGGTCTGCGGGGGGAGTCCATATGAGGGTGGTGCAAGCAGCCAGAGAGCTAAAAATAGCCTGGTACCAGAAGATTAGGTAGAAAAACTACAGTCTTGAGGCTGGGGCCAGAAGCTGGGTTTTTCCAGGCCTAGGGTTACACTGGGAACTGTACAGAAGTTTGGGACAGTTAGATCAGTCTAAATATGGCCAACCCAATCTAAATTAGACTACCTCAGAGGCAGGGTCAACTTAGATCAAGTCAGCCATTTTTAGACCCATCTAAACTTCCGGGAACTTCTGTACACTTAGATCAATCTAACTAGGGATCAAAATGTAAGGTCAGTAACTGACCAAACTAAGCTAGATTGGATGGCCATTTTTAATGTGATTTAACCTCCCTCTAACCTCCCCAAATGTCTATGGGTGCAGACAGAAGTGCAGCTCCCAGCTGTAACTCAGAACAATTTCTGCAAAACATTCTGAGTTACAATGTTACCCCAGACAAAGTAGAAGTTCACTGTTGGTTCCAGGGTGGAGGTGAATGTAGCTGCAGGCTCCCAGCCTGCAGCCAGGTTCCCACAGTAACAGGCATAGCACTGCCAGATCTCACTGTTTTCAGAATGGAAGGGGGAAAGGCAAAGGAGGGAGCTCATTCTAGGGGCTCCCCAGATGGTGCTGAAGGGTGGGTTGAGTGAATTGGAGCCTCCCCCCCCACACTTCCAGAGCCTTCAATACACCTGTCCCACCCTCCACGGAAGGCTAAAAAAAAACCACACTGAACTCCTCCCACTCCCTTTCCCCACTCCCAGTCTGAAAACAGTGGCAAGCTGGGAGTTCCCCAGACACAAGCTGCAGAAGAGACTGCATTTTGAAACATCTTCATCTGATATTTTATGCAATGAGGGGTCAGGCTTTCACTGGATTGGCCATTTTTTAAGCCATCTACAACCATGCACTTGTGTTTGGTCACAGCTACAAACTACTTTCTGTGGCCAGATCGGGAAAAAATTGTCACTTCTGCACCCTTCATGCACCCTAAGAAGTGTCAGAATGTGGGTGTGAATTACACAGACATATGACAGTCTTAAAATAACTACTTTAAATTTACTTAGCATAACATACTTTACAATACAGTTTTTCATCTTCCAAATATCATACAAAAAGAATTAATACTCATAACTCTGGTATATATGCTTTGTAATTTCTTAGCCCCATTTTATACATGTGGAAATGCCTATAATGATTAAGTTACTAGTATACCACTCTACCATCTGTAATAGTTCCTATGGTTGCAGTCTTCAGAGAGTGAAACCATATTTTCCTGACTGAACTATTAGATAGTTTCACAGCCAGAAGTAATTTCTTAGTGTTTTGTACATGTGGCAAGGACTCTCGGATTGTTTCCAGACACTGTGTTATTTTTATAGTTCAGTCATATAAGCAAATCCTTTTCAGCAAGTTCTTCACTTAGACACAACTTTAAATGAAAACTGTATCTCTGACAAGTCATAAGTTGCCCAAAATCATACAAGAAGCTCAGTTAAAACAGGTTCAAGTTCAGCATTAAGGAGTTGCTGAATATAAACTAAGCTCTCAGTCATGCTATATGTGGGTCATCATCAGCCAAAGGAGGTCTTGAGAGCTAAGTAAAATTAAGGGAAACATAATGAAGCCGACTTCATCACTATCTAGCTAATTAGAACTAGGTCCTTTCAGAACAGAAATTCTGAGGACTACATTAAAGTAATCATTTAGCACCTGATTGTTTTTGCATCCCATTGTTTGAGTTTGTATTTTGCAAATACCAGGGATTTAGTGTATCCTTGTTCTATCTGCTTCTTGTCTGACAAGCAGTAACCCATGATTATTTTTCTGCTAAATATCAAACCAATCAAAAATTGTTAATAGTGTTTTGAAGAGTCTAAAATCAGTGGTGCTCAACCTCCAGCCCATGGACCTGAGTCATCTGGCCCATGGGTCTTCCCAGTGGCCTGGAAATTTGGCAGTTCAGGGAAAGGTGGCAGTTTTAATTGACACTCTCCTCCTGTCAATTTTCCCAACCCATGCAGAGCACTGCAGGCCAGATTATGTGGCCCTGTACACTAGATGACACTGGGACACAGTCAGGCTAGCTACAGGGTTGCTCTGCAGCATTGACCAACCCCATGCACTGACTCCATGCTGGATCCAGCCCACAGACCCGCCCCATGCTACTTCTCTGGACTATAGGACTGAACAGGATAAGCACCACTGGTCTAAATCATAACTGAGGTGAGTATGTGACCCTGGAAATGTATAGCAGTAAACCTAATCTTGTTAGTGAATAAAAATGAAAACAGCACAAAGAATCTCCACAGGGATAGGTGCAGAATAACATCAGAGAGGCATGAGTGTGTGTGTGTGTGTGTGTGTGTGTGTATATAACACACACCCCTATATATATAACCTTATATCTTGTTAGTGAATAAAAATGAAAACAGCACATATTGGCTGGTGTATATATGTGTGTGTGTGTGTGTGTGTATATAACACACACCCCTATATATATAACCTTATATCTTGTTAGTGAATAAAAATGAAAACAGCACATATTGGCTGGTGTATGTGTGTG
>NW_005842111.1:2319234-2323396 GCF_000455745.1 Alligator sinensis
CTCCTTATATCTTGTTAGTGAATATATATACATACACTATAGAGTGGTATACTAGTAATTTAAAAATGGGGCTAAGAAATTACAAAGCATATATACCAGAGTTATGAGTATTAATTCATTTTGTGTGTATATATATATCTCCTAATCATGCCTAAAATGGGGAATGTTGTTTTACACTTTATGTGAAATGATACTTCAGAGCCGGTGTAAGAATTGCTCCTCTCCTCTACCACACCTCTTCTGGAATACAAGAATAGGGAGGTTTGGTATGGATTCATTTATTTGGATTCCAGTCTATCCTATAGTTATCCAGTTTATCCTATAGTTCCAAGTAAATGCTGTCCTGTCAGGGTGGGATCATATACAGAACAATACTGTGAAAAGTGATGGGACCTTGATATAACAGGAATGATGCCTACAATATTAAGTTTCTTTCTTTGTACAATTCCATCTACGTATGATTTGTTTCTGCCTGGCATACCAAACTGATTCACCAGGTACCATATTTGCACTGATGTAAGTTGACCCTGAATTTAAGACAACCCCCCAATACTAAATTTTACACATGGAAAAAATATAAATTTATTATAATTTTCCATGTATAGAATCTAATTATTGGAGGTCCATCTTTAATTCATCCCTCTCCCCCCACACCACTGCAGGTGGGCAGGCAATGTGGGGGGCAGGTGGCATGGGGAGGTCAAGCAGCTTACCTCCTTCTTGCATCTGCTTCCCCACAGCCTCAGCCCTCCCCCCTTCCTCCTCCGTCTCTGCTTCCCCTCTCACCCCACACCCTTGCTTGCCATCTCCTCCCAAATTTCTGCTCCCCCTTCCCTTCCAGTCTCTGTTCTTCCCTCTGCCCCCAATCCCTACTGTTGCTTCTCTCCAACTGTCTCTATCCCCATTCTAGCATGGGGCATGGACCACTTCCCCAGCCCAGCCCCTATAGCAGCCATGAGGTCTACAGGGCCTGGCTGGAGCCATGCTCAGTGCCCCAGGCTGCAGCATGGATGGAATCTGCCATCACTGAGCAAAGCTTAAGCAGGGGTGGGGGCGGTGGAGGAGCAGAGGCTGCATGGCAGGAGGTGCAAATGGAAGGAAAAGGCTGCAGAAGGAGATGGTGGGGTGCAGAGGTGGCAGGTGCTGGGGAAGGCAGCAACTGCAGCTCCAACCTCGAGCCCGGGTAGAGGCTACTGTGGCTTGGGCTCTAGCTATCTGCCCCTCCCCCCTCCACACTGCCCTCAAAAACAATTCTAAGACAAGGGGGGAAACCTTAGTGTAGAATTGAGTAAATTTAACTAAGAAGTAATTCTAAGAACTAAGAAATAATTCTTCTTTGTATAAAGGAAATAGTCTTTTCACATGCAACACCAAACCAACTGTTGCCTCATCTCAAGAGTATATCTTGTATCCTGAGAAAGAGCATGCTAAGCATCAGAGCAAACTAAGGTTACCACTAACTACTCAAGTGCAGATGTTAAAATATTGATCAAAGATAGCTTCTTTATCTACAGTTTTAAGCAGGTCCTGAGCAATGACATTGTCATTTCAGCCCTTCAACAAAGCTGGAAAATGGAATGAGTCCAATTTGTTCCAATGTGTAGTGTACAGAGGTGATTCCCTTTACTTTAATTTCCTCTACAGACAGAGCATGAATCTAAGTCTACTAAAGTCAGTGGGAATTTTTCCATTGTATTTAATGGGGCTTGGATCAGGGCCCAAATGCTCAGTGATTTCAAAAGCTACTACATGTAAAACAAAGGAAAGAACTAAACTATTTAATATTTTCATTTACTTAAGCCCTTTGAATTCATAAAGCACCTTGGAGTGTGCCTTACACTTTTTTATCCAGCCTTTATGCTTCAGGCCAGCAGAGTTTATTTTTATTTTTACTTCTCAGCAAAAGCTTTCATCTCCTTTATGCATAGCAATGCATTCAGACTTGCACCATAAAGGTATTATTATGATTATTCTCATTTGCACAATAGGGAAAACATTTTTGGGAGAGCCAAGATTATACCCATGCTCTGACTTGCAGGTGCTTTAATAAAGCAATAAGAACATAGGATGCTAGGTTACCATGCTAGGTTAGGCCAGAAGGATGCTAGGAACCATGCTAGGTTAGGCCAGAAGCACATCTAATGCAGTATTCTATTTATAATGGTATTTGTAAAATGCTTCAAAAGAAAAGGGCAAGACACCCAGGGCATTTATAGATGTCTTCCAGAAGACGGAGGAGGAGGAGGTCATCTAAGACCCCGGAGTACCACATGCATCAGCATCCCCACACTGAAAAATGGCGGCAGGGGTGATTTAACTAAAACTCATAGAACCAGCTTTAGTTTAAAGCACCCCAACCACCACTTTTCAGCACGAGGATGCTCATGCATGTCACGCTGCAGTCTGCTGGAGCATGGTAATTACCATGCTGCAGCATACTCGATTAATCAAGTTTGCTCCGCTACACTGTAATTACAGCACACTGGAACAGCCTCCCTGCGTGTGTATAAGAGTCCCCAAAGTGGAAAGTTATGGAATAACCTATTTCCCAACCCCAAGTAACTTATGTACTATTACTGAAGCATTGTTTTTCTACCCATTACCACAGGTTATCGTCGCACGGGTATTCCATTTCCAGAGCATATCTCAGATAATATGTCTGAACATACTGTGCTTCCCTTATTGGGCTTCAGGATATGAATGAGCACAAATGCACTTTTCTATACTATTTAGAGAAGGGATGGCCAACCTATGGCATGAGTACCACAAGTGAGATGGGGAGCTTCCATGTGTGGTACACCACAAACTGGGGAGGGAACAGGGAGTGGCAAGGCAAGGAGCAGGAATTATTGCATCAGATCAGACAGGGAGCATGAGGCAAGGAGCAAAAACCAGAGCGACAGCTTGGTCAGGGAGTACAGGGTAGGGAGCAGAAACCTGAGCAACAGATTGGATAAGAGGAAGGTATTGGAATAGTTCTTGGAGAGGGTGTGGAGTTAATTTGTGTCATGCAGTGTTGTAACAAGTAGGTTCCAAGAGCAGTGGTGAAGGGTAGGGAGCAGGGAAAAAAGGATGGGGACAGGAGTCTTACCGAAAACAGGCCCTGGCTGCTGCTGCTGATGCCACCATATGATCTGCCTGACCTCGGTCTTGCTCTTAAAAGCTTCAGTAGCATGGTGTCTGTGCACTGGCTGCTACAGAAAGAGATACACTGTGCAGCTGCTATTGTTGCTGAGTTGCAGACTTTGCAATGGGTTGGGGACAAATTTTTTTACTCATCCAACATCAGCACCTCGGGCTTACGTCCCCCTTGCCCACCACTAGTTACACTACACTAATTACACTACTGTTGGCAAACCTGCCAAAAAAAGTTTGGCCACCCCTGATCTATAAAAACAGTCAGCAACTTTTTGAAGCAGGAAGGCAAAATGGCTCAGCTCAGGTCCTAGGAAAGCCAGCGCTAGAACCTGACTCCCATTGCTGCTTCTCCCTGATGCCTGACTATGGAGATGCATGGGAAAGCTCTCTGCCACCCAGCCAAAGCACAGGCAAAGCCCCTGCCTTGTTGACCCCTGGTTTACAGCTTGGAAATTCCAGTGCATGATCTCAGGCCAAATTCTATTTCATTTTACTGACTTAAATGGCACTTTTCCAGCTAACCTAATGGCATTTTTTTCATACTTACCCACTATTCTATTATTTATGCAGTGTGGACACATAAGCATCCCTGCAGTTGCTTAGCATGCACAGTATGCTGGCTGGGCAGGTACATGGCTGCATATGCATGCACTTGACCATAAATCCCAAGCAGCAAAAAGAACGGTCCTGTTGTATTTGGGATCCAATAACTGAGTGGTTAGGGTACTTGCACAGAAAGGAGATGACCCAGGTTCTGGGTTCCCAGTTATAAAGTGGGGATTTGAATGTGCATCTCCAACTTGCCATCTTGGTGCTCTAACCACCAAGCCACAGCCATGTTAGGGATGTGAAAGATTAAACGATTAATTGTTTAAAACCAATAAGCCCAGTGATAACTTTTTAGCTAACTGGTTATCTTTTAGTGCAGGGCAGGGTGCAGTCTGGCAGGACAGGGTGGGGAAGGAAAGCTATGCAGTGCTCCAGCAGGACTGGAAGGTAGCAGGGCAGGCAGGAGGGAGGGAAA
>NW_005842111.1:2323406-2328854 GCF_000455745.1 Alligator sinensis
AAGGGTGAGGGGGACTAGTACTGTAGCCTGAGGTTAAAGAGGAAAACAGCAGGTGGCCTAATGACTCATCAATTAAGCAATTAGCTGCTCATTCACATATGCTACCTCCCTCCCGGCCCAAGGATTCACATGGGCTATGTTGTCTGGTTGGCTTGCCACCACCTTCCAGCCTCTCCATCCTCCACCACCCCATTAAAGGGCCTCAGGAGAGACTCCCAACAGCAGCTGTGTCCCAGCTGCTGTGCATCAGTTAACTGTTTAACCAATATAATTAGAGGAGGTTAAATAGATAATATTTTGAATGATATTTACATCCCTAAGCTGCAGGTGAGGCAATGCCTACCTTGTGATCCTTCTGAAGTTTAGCCACCTGCACCTTACATTTACTAATCATTGAATAAAATGGATAGAGAGCAGTGGGGAGATTTCTGTCCCATTAGAAGGATAGAACTGAGGTCCCCCTTTTCCCTAAATAGCAGCCATCTCAATAAGCCATGTGCATGCTTTCCTTGCCTTGCCAGTGGCAAGGTTCAAATGGAGAGCTCAAAAATGCACTTGAAAATGGCTAATCAGTGGCCTGCTGGTTACACTACTATGCTAGAAAAATCAGAAAAACACAGATTATGATTCAAAACCCCTCAGAATGAAGGGATTCTGTAACCTGAGTCTTCTTCCTGGGCAAGTGCCCTAACCACTCAGTTAATGGACCTAACACACGGGTAGAATTTTGTGACTTATGCACAAGCAGTATATCCACATAAGTAGCCACATAGCTCATCATCAGATATCCAGATCTTCCGTATCCCAAGGAAAAATGGAGAAAACCACAGATTTCCCATTTTTATCAGAGAAAACATGGATTTTCCCTTTTAGCAGAAAAGCCACAGATTTCCCCCTTTTGCAAAGAGCTCTGCAGGTGGGCAGAGTTCCAGCCTGCATGAGCTGACTCCAAAAGGGGCAGGAAAGCCCCCCAACCCTGCCCAGGAAGGGTGGGGCCTCAAGCTTTTAGTCCCAAGGCTCACCTCCTCTCTGGAGCCTGTAAGGTTAGGTAAATGGGGCTTGCAGGGGGCTGGGGGGGGAAGCTGGCTGGGGGCTGAGCTAGGGGGGGGGAAAGCTGGCTGCGGGGAAATGTTGGTGAACCACACGGAGTGCCTGGCTAACAGCACATGTACCACCAGCAGTGCAATCAGCCCAACCAGGCTCAGTGCCTCCATTTACAGCTTCCCTTAAGGGCCAATAGTGCCGCTGGCAGTCCACATGCAGCCAGCTAGGCATTCTGTGTCTTTCACCATCAGGGGGTGGGGAGGGACCCATGTCCCCCAGATCTGTGCATTGGGCAGGATGCAGGCTCAATCTCCCATCCTGCTTCCCTCCTGCGGGGCCTCTGATGCATATCCCTCACCCCCCTACTACCCTAGTGATGCATATCCTGCACCTGCCACCACCTTCCTCAGTGCAGCCCTGTGTGCAAAAGGCATGTCACCAGGGCAGCACAGGGCAAGCAGCCACTAGGAGATCCCCACATGACCCTGCTGTTCCCAGTCATGTCAGGTCACGGGGGAAAGGAATTGAGGCAGCCGGCACAGCAGGGAGCAGAAGAGCCATGCAAAAAACCTCCTTGCTGCTTCTTGCTCCCCCCTCCCCCACTGCCCCAATGACATGCCTCCTGCATGTGGGGCTGCAGTGAGGGCAGTGGCAAAGGGCTGTGCCCCTCAAAGCACTGGTGCAAGCAGGGGGTGCATCGCAAGGGCTGTGAGGGGGCAAGAAACAGTGAGGAATTCCCATGTGGCCCTCATGTCCCCACCTGCTCCAGAAGCCCTGGTGGAGGGAAGCAGGGTGGGAGCTCAAGCCCACAGCCTGTGCCTGCCCTGCCTGCAAATCTGGGAGGCACAGGTTCCCCCTGCACACAGCAGTGGGGAGCCAACCCACCCCTCCCCCTTTTTCTTCCCCTCTCCCTCCCCTGGAAGAACCACCCATGGCCCTGTTCTGCTCCTGGCTGGGGCTCTGCAGCCATGCATTGCAGCCCCAAGCCCCACCCTGGGCAGCAGCCTCAGTCTGCATCTGCCCCAGGTACAGATCTGGTGAGTGTAGGTCTCCCCTGCCCCCTGGGAGTGCATGCAGCAGTGGGGACCTGCCCCACCCAAGCCCATAGCAAGGGGGAAGCAGGGGCAGGGGGCTACAGTCCAGTCTGTAGCCCTGGAAGCTGAGGACCCACTCCAACAGGACTAGGGAGCAGAGGCTGTGGGTGGGGGGCAAGAGGAAGCAGCAAGGCTGTGAGGGCTGTAGGTGGGGAGTGAGGGGCACTAGCAGGGCCAGGAGAACTGTAGGGGGCTTTTAATTTTAATCATGGATTTGGGGGGTTTTAGCAGAGAATGTGATTTTTTTTTTCTTTTTTTTTTTTAAATCAGGGAAAACCAGGATTCCGGCTGATCAGCCAGTGAGTACCTTACTGAGCATATACAGTAGCTGTGTGGATGCTTCTTTTTCACACTGCACAAGCAATACAACAGCAAACTTTTTATAAGTGCTAAAAATTCTACTTCTACACCTGGAAGAATGCTCTTTGTGCACATTCAATGAAATAGAATTTGGCCCATAATCTGTACGAAACAGAGGCATGAGAAAGAGTATATTTTAGACCTAGATTTTCAAAGTGAATTCAAAGAATTATATTATTTAAAGCTAAATATTTCCTCAATGTAAATGTGTTGGTCACAGTTAACCAGCCAAGAATTTATATATTTACTAGAAAAATCTGATGACGTTCATCTCCCCCACTGAATACCAAAGGTTACATTTCTAATACTTGGGATGTGAACAGAGAGGCGTGATTGTTGGGATCACACATCAGATCCCATTGTGCCTTTAATTAAACATCTGCCAGGAATCTAATACTAGTATGGTACAAAAAATCTTGTAAAAACAAATTCTTCTGAACCACAACAACTGCCTCCCAAACTGTGTGTGACAGGGATTATATTTTCGTTACTTACACATTCATTTAGTACCTAGCATAGTAGGGATATTATAAAGATTAGAACAAGAGGAAACTAACAATATAAATATTAAAAAACTAAGATAAATTGATTTAAAATACTACACTATTTAAGAATAATGGCTACAAAGCTACAGTTAGAATTAAAATATTACATTAATAAAATTGAACAGAACTATAATAAGACTTAAGTGCCTCAAATCTATGCCATAGAAAAGCCCTTTGGATTCTGTGAGGAATTAAAAATAAATGTAATTCCTTGGAGACTGCTATATAATTTTTAATCCAACAATTATTATAATGTATTTCTATAGTTCCCAAAAGAAAATCCAATCAAGAATGGCTCCTTCTTACACTAAATACTACATAAATAGATATGGAGATGTTGCCCCTCTCCCAAAGAGGCAAAAGTTAGATTTTTCAAAGACAAAAAATGGAAATGAGGTGCTCAATGCTATTGACCTTTAATGAGACATAAATATATAGCTGCCATTTATGCTTTTGAAAATGTCCTCCATAATTAAGTTCTATAAAATGAATTAGGACTTTTCTATAGAAGTTGTGACCCTCTATTCAGATTTTTTAAAGATTCATAGATTCTAGAGTCAGAAGGGACCACAATGGATCATCGTGTCTGACCCCCTGCCCCTGGCAGGAAAGAGGACTGAGGTCAGATGACCCCAGCCAGGTGACTATCTAGCCTCCTCTTGAAGACCTCCAAGCTAGGTGATAGCACCACCTCTCATGGAAGCCCGTTCCAGATCCTGGCCACCCTCACTGCGAAAAATTTCTTCCTAATATCTAACCTAAATCCACTCTCAATTAGTTTACACCCATTATTCCTAGTCACTCCCTGGGGCATCTTAGTAAACAGCACTTCCCCTATTCCCCATTGATCTCCCCTAATAAATGTATAGGCGGCCACAAGATCTGCCCTCAGCCATCTCTTGTGAAGGCTGAAGAAATTCAGCTCTCTCAACCTCCCCCTGCATAACTTAAACAGAAATCTATTACATTTCCATAGAACCCAACCAGCTTCATTTATTTTACATTTCATCTGATTTTTCCATATGCTACATTAACAGAAAGGCAACCAAAATAGAATTGTAGTATTCACCCTACTAACACTAACATGTATGTTATTTAGTAAAAAAAACATTAGCAAGCTCAGATCAAGCTCAGGTAATAGGAGAAGTGCTGTGGGAAGCACAATCCTTGAAGCACAAAGGAAGTCCATTCCCATGTGAAGAAAAGGTAACTGAAGGGCTGGGAAGTCATTTTGGATAAACAGGAAGATCACGGTCCTCTTAAGAATGAAGAAAGAGGCTTATAAACAATGGAAGCTGAGGCAGGCCCCAAGGAGGACTATTCCACAACAGCCTGCATTTGCAGGGAACAGATAAGAAAGGCTAAAGTGGCGACTGAAATTAGATTAGCAATGGGAATCAAGGACAACAAGAAGTCCTTCTTTAGGTACATAGAGAACAGGAGGAAAAGAAATGGGAGTGTGGGGCCATTGCTCAACAACTCAGGGGAACTGGTTACTGGCACCCAGGAGAAAGCTGAACTCCTGAATGACTACTTTGCCTCAGTTTTTCACCGGACCAAGGGGAAAACAATGCCAGGTAGCATACAGGATGAGTATGGTAGGAATAATCGCCTTCCTACTATTGCCATAGAATTGATGTATGACCAATTTAAAAAAAATTAGACGTATACAAGTCAGCGGGACCGGATGATCTTCATCCAAGAGTGCTGAAGGAGCTGGCCGAAGTAACCGTGGAACCCCTGGCGTAGCTCTTCCATAACTTGTGGTGCTCTGGAGAAGTCCTGGAGGACTGGAAGAGGGCCAATGTTGTGCACATTCACAAGAAGGGCAGGAGGAAGAACCCAGGTAACTATAAGCCAGTCAGCCTAACTTCCATCCTAGGGAAAATCCTAGAAAAGTTCATCAAGGCATCTATCTATTTTGAAAGCCAGCATGGCTTCATCGCAGGCAGGTCTTGCCTTACAAACCTCATCTCCTTCTATGACCAGGTAACTTGCCACCTGGACACAAGAGAGCAGGTTGACATTGTATACCTAGACTTCCAAAAGGCCTTTGATCTAGTATCCCACGATGTCCTCATGAGTAAATTGAAGGATTGTGGGCTTAACTCTGAGACCATCAGTGGGTAAGAAACTGTCTGCAGGATGGAACCTAGAGAGTCACAGTGAACAGATCTGTGTCATTCTGGTGAGAAGTCTGTCCAAGTTTGCAGATGACACAAAGCTATGGGGAGAGGTGGACACACCGGAGGGCAGGAAACAGCTGCAAGCAGACCTGGACAGGTTAGACAAGTGGGCAGAAAACAACAGAATGCAGTTCAACAAAGAGAAATGCAAAGTGCTGCACCTAGGGAGGAAAAATGTCCAGCACACCTACAGCCTAGGGAATGACCTGCTGGGTGGCA
>NW_005842111.1:2329149-2343443 GCF_000455745.1 Alligator sinensis
CTTCACAGTTCGAGTGGCCAAGGTCTGGAACGGGTTCCCAAGGGAGGTGGTGCTCTCCCCTACCCTGGGGGTCTTCAAGAGGAGGTTAGATAACCATCTAGCTAGGGTCATCTAGACCCAGCACTCTGTCCTGCCTATGCAGGGGGTCGGACTCGATGATCTATTGAGGTCCCTTCCAACCCTAACATCTATGAATCTATGAATAAGTGGGCAGCACTGTCCCGCAGAGGTCAGTCCTTGGTCCAGTACCTTTCAACATATTTATTAACAATTTGGAGGTGGGGGTGAATAGCTCACTGGCCAAGTTTGTGGATGACACCAAATTATGAGGAAGCATGGTCATGCTTGAAGATAGGCTACAGATACAGGTGGACCTAGACAGGCTAGCAAGTTGGGCAGATCAGAATCTGATGCATTTCAACATTGAGAAATGTAAAGTACTCCACCTCAGAACGAGCAACCCCCAACACACCTACAGGCTTGGTGGCACCAAACTGAACTGGGGAGTAATAATAGACCACAGTAGGAATATGAGCTGGTAGTCTGATGCCGTAGCCAGTAGGGCAAATAATATTCTGGCATGCATCAATCGATGCATCTCCAGCAAAACCAAGGAGGAGATTCCTCTGCTCTACTCAGCACTGGTGAGACCACAGCTGGAGCACTGCGTCCAGTTCTGGGCACCATACTTTAACAAGGACATGGACAAGCTTGAGAGAGTCCAAAGAAGAGCCACCCATCAGCAAGACATACAAGGAAAAGCTGAGGGATCTGGGACTCTTCAGCCTGAAGAAAAGAAAGCTGAGAGGGCACCTGGTAACTGCTTACCGCTGCACTAGGGGAGTGCATCAAGGGCTCAGTGAGCAACTGTTCATCAGGGCATCCAAGGGGAAAACTAGAAGTAATGGCCACAAAATCCTTGAAGACCGATTCAGGCCCAACATTAGGAGAAACTTCTTCACAGTCAGGGTGTCCAGACTATGAAATAAGCTCTCTCTGGAGGTGGTGCAATCGCCTACCTTGAAAATCTTCAAGGAGGAGACTAGACAGTCACCTTAACTGGGGTCACCTGACCTCCAGTTATATTTCCTGCTTGGTGCAGGGGGCTGGACCCAATGATCTTCCATGGTCCCTTCTGGTCTTACAATCTATGAATCTAAGAAAATTGTTCTTCTCTTTACCTTCTTCATATTATTATTAGAATAGGCATCTGTCATTCTTGTGAGAAAACAGATTTGTGCCAAATGAGATATCAGCTTGTTGAACATCTGCAAGTGTGGCTATAGACCCCAGTTCTTGATTAATAGCCCTTTCTACACATCATATTTGAAGTTCATACCTACCAGTCCTGAATATAGTGTGGGATTCTTCCTACAAGTTCTTCTTTTCTCTGCATGTTGGGCTCTTCTTTCCTCAAAAGCTTTCATTCCACGCTTAATAGATTGTCTCCTAACACTTCAATACTCAGCAATTTTCTCCCGGTTGTTTGGCTCAATATTCATTTCCTTTATCTCTCTCTTTTTGAAGCAGAAACTCATGTAGTCTATTTCCTGTAAAGAGGTCTCCATACAAGAGATCCTGGGGTATACAGTCATTGTCCATTCTCTACATATGACCAAGCCATCACAGTCGATGCCAACTGAGAAGAGAATGGATGCTCAGAACGTTGCCATGCTTCCATCCAAACTTTGTCTCACCAGGAAATTCCTAGAATGTGGTAAAGGCAACATAAGTGGAAACTGATGAAGCATTTTTCTTGAGTAGAGTGTGTGGTCCAGGATTCACTGCTATACAAAAGAGAGTTGATGATGCAAGCATAATATACTTTGACCTTCGTCTTAACAGTCAGTTTGCTGTTGTTCCATACTCATTCACTCAGTATGCGTGTGATACCTGATGCTTTGCCAATATAGATATTTGTGAGCTACTGTTTGTTAATGATGCTGCAGTGATAGCCCACACAGAGAGAGACCTTCAAAACTTCAATCACTTTGTTCATGCCTGTCAAGATTTTGGTCTTACAATCAGCATTGAGACAACCAATGTTATGGGCCAGAACACTGATTCACCACCAATGATCACAATAGGTGAAAATGTATTGGAAGTTATAAGTAAATTTACATACCTTGACTCCATTGTTACCAACAACCTGTCACTTAAGGCAAACTGAATACTCATATTATTATTACTATTATTATTCAAATTTGATTACTCTCCTACAATAGGAGTCTTGCTGGATCTAACAATAGTCCAGACTGAGAAAGAAATACCCTCTACACACATGAATGGATATAAGTCCCATTGTTCAGTGATATATGGCAGTGTTTGGGGTCCACACATGAAAAAGGAAAAAAAGATTATATCAAACTATATGAACAGGACAACTAGAATCAATCTATATCGAAATTTGCAAAGAAAGTTCCAAGAACATAGTCAGCATTTCCCCTAAACCAGCACTACTACTTTGTAAAATAATCCTCAAAGCTCCAAAAACAAGGGACCTGGAAAGCTGCCCATTTTCAGTAACTTTGGTTCATTCAGCATAATTACAGACTGAACCCATCACCCAAACATATAACTATGTTATAACTATTTTCAGTTATAACATCTTGCCACTGGTCACAACACTCACCTCTCTACAGGTTTCCAGGCAACAATGCCACAAAATGTGTATTGACCATTTCAGCCCCAGAAGACAAAGAAAGGGCGTGGAGGGGATCACACAAAAGACTGTAAACTCTGCAAAACTATCAAGGCATTGCTTTTGCAGATTTTTGGGGGGTGAGGGCATGTTTGCTTTGCTTGCTGTTTTTTTTCTTAGAGGGAAAAGATGTTGGGGGTTTTGTTAGGCTGATATAAATACTTCTGCCATATTTGGCAGATGCTATGGCCAACCTTATACTAGTACATGCACAAAGAGTCTCATAAAAAACAAATAATAAAAAATACTTCAATAAAAAAATTAAGTAAAACACACATCCAAATATTTTAAATGTATACAGCATCTATCAAATGCAGCATTCTACACAAAGGTAAAAATATTTTTAAGATTTGATTGAGGATGAACTCATAATTTTTAGAGGCAGACAATTATTATTAGCACTGAAACTAGTTTAAAGGTTCTCCAATGCAAATATAGATCAGACCTAGCTACTTCAATTTGTCCCTATTGACAAGGGTTTCTTTTTCACAGGAGATAAAAATCAGGAACAGAGTCCGAGTCTAAACTACTGGTATATAAGTACTATACACAAATGCTATATAAAGGACTTGTCTCACCACAATGAGCCTCCAGCTGAGGTAGGTAAGGCTTCACTTCGTTATTTTCAAGAGTGGGTTACATACCTTTAACATGTTGGCTGGCGTCTTAACAGTCTTATATTGCTTATATCACTTCCAGTTGGAACAAGAAGTGCTGACTACTCAACTGGCAGTGATCAGTCCACTGTTTTAGCGGACTACTTCAACTACTGTTTTAGTAGACTACTTCGTGCTACTTTGACAGAGTCAGAATTTAGTAAGGCAAGACTATATTAGTAACTGACCATATATATACAAATATATATTTTTTTATGTTAAAGCCCTCTTGATGTTCAGAGAAGTTTAAAAAGTTGCTATCAAGAACTACTTCTATTTATTGTTGCTCCACATCTGTTAGCTTAGTGAACAGGAAGTGAAAAGAGTAAAAGACGTATTGCTAACTATAGCAAAGCACTGATCTCTTAAATTCACTATTCAAAAAGTGAATAGTTCATTGAACAGCACTGATTACTAGGCTGGTTAAATTTTTTAAGTTTTATACTGAAGGAAATATTCTAATATTATTAAAGCCCACGTCTGTCTGTCCATAACACTTTATTTGTGCTCTGATTGGCTAGCTCAGGGGGAAAGGGGCACAGTGTAAAAAAGAGGGGAGTAGTGCATGCAGGGGCAGCACACACCACTCAAATCCAGAGCCTGGCCAGCCGAAGCCACTGCTGCCTGGCTGGATCACCACTGCTGCAGACCCTGAGAGGCCCTCAGGACCCCAGGTAAGCGGGGGAAGGGACACAGGCCTCTGTCCCTACCCACCACCCCCACCCCAATATTCTTGGTGGGCCAATTGCTTGTATATAGATAAATGGGTTAAATCAGTCAAGCAGTTATAGCCAACACACAGTGCAAAATATTAGTAACTTGGCCTCATCAATAGAATATCAATACCTATTTTAATAGTGTGTCAAACATTTTAAAAACAAAATTAGAATTGCTAAATATTTTCATTATTTACTTAATGCAATTTGTGCTGCAAAGCAAAGGATCTAAGAGAAACAGATCTCATCATAATCATTGTCATTTTGACTCAGCTAGCCTATCAAATCTATTTTCATTTTTAAAAAGTTACGTACAATATTCAATATTCTACATTAAAAAAAAAAAATTTTTTAATCGCTCTAAAAGTTCAGCCCCAAACAACAGAGGCCTCAGTCATTCATCCATAAAGACCGATGTGCAGGATTGTGGTCCACATATTCATATCAGTCATGGTTCTCAGTACAGGGGTCTGTTAACATTTATACCTCTAAATAACCCTGCCATTCTGGTAACTAAAGCTATATAGTGAAGGAGAGAAGTGCTGTTTCACAACCATTTCAAGATTTTGAAATCTGGGTCTGATCTAAAATTACAGCAAAGCTGAAAATACTTTAATTTTCCATGGAAGACTTCCATAACATGTTTGTTTTGAAGACTTCAATAAAAAGACAAAATCTAAATGAATTTATATTTGTGCAGTAGTATATAATACAAAATAAAAACTTTGAAACAAAATAATTTCCAAAATGAATAACCAAGACGTTTTGTGCTGGATGAATAATGGACATCTGAACAGTGTTGGAAATTTTTTTCTAGATTCCTTCCCAAATTAATTCTGGTAAAATGTACGTGTTTTTGCAAAGTATTTAAATTTCAAAAGAGCCACCACATAGAATACAGTTCCAACAAAGTTACTATATTACAACACTCAGTTCTTGTCTTTTGGAATCTTTAACTCTTTTCTAGGTAGCATATTTTATAAAAAGGTTTAAAAAAAATGATGTTGACAGGGCAACCTATTTTTATACAAATAGTAAAACTCTATGAAGCAGGGCTGTCCAATTGGCAGCTCATGATGGGGCAGCATGTGGCCAATGAGTCCCTATAGCCACCTTTATCACAGCCATGCACCACCTATGCAGCCCTCACAGCAGAGGCATAGCAAGCCACATGCCTTAGCACTGCCCACATGGCACAAAAGAGATTTCTGGGGGTACTCCCTACAGCACATGGCTGGCATGGTGGGTGTCCTGGACCCCACGTACTGGCACCATGTGTAGCTTCCAGCCACAGGGTAGTTGGACAACTCTGCTGTAAAGGAATATGGTGGAGCTAAAACAACATAAATTACAGCTGACAAAGCCTGGCTAACTTTTTTTCCTGTTGTTATATGACCAAAAGTGCAAATACAGAAATGCTGCGGCAAAGGCTATTGTCTAGCATGACCAATAGGAACATCAATGCCATATCCATTCTGATTTTGCAAAGTGGATCCAAAAGGACTCAAACTCCATGGATAAGGACAGAAGTGACATAAACCAGTTTAAGTGATCAAAAACTGGTCTAAACCTGTAACAGAACAGAAGCTTAATGCATATAAACCAGTTTCAAAATGGCTAAACCTGGTTTAAGATAAACTTGGTTGAATGTAGTATCAGACTTAACTGATTTGGCTCAAACGGGTTTATGAAACTTCTGTCCCAGACCCCTTTCTGGCTCGAGTTAAATCACAGTTTCCCAGCATCCCAGCATGCTTTCCAGCCCTGGACCCACAGCCCTGCTCCCTACCTGGCTGACAAGGAAGTGGGGGGAGCAAGCCCAGCTAGGGGTCTGGGGCCAGAGAGGGGGGTTAAACACCCCTTCCCCACTCAAATTTATGACTGGCTGCAACTGTGGACTACAAATCCCAGAGGCACCTGGAAGCAGGAAAAAGAAGTGATGAGTAAACCTGTAGAGTCCTGGTGCTGTAATTCTGGACTGAAAATCCCAGCAACCCGGGGGCAGCAGGAAAAAGAAGTGAACACACAGCCAAAGAGCCATGCTTGAGTGCCCCCAGCTTCTCTTCTGAGCCACTACAGGCATGTAGCTGCATTTCCTGAATCAAAGGTAAATATCTGTTTCAATTTAATCTGTGCAGCTTAGACTAACCTGCAAAGATTGAATTGATTCATCTTCAGGCTTTTTGACTGTCTGTAATTAGCCCATGGCTCCCAGATGAAGTCAAGAGGCACATAGTGACTCTCAGAATCAGACCACTACTAAATGCCTCTGAATATTTTTTTTATTTTTTAGCTTTGTGAAATGAAATTTGCTCTGAAGAGATAACTAGAAATCAGGAACTTACATATTCTATACTCATATAGACTCGGTCTCCCTCTGCGCCTGTGAGGAAGTCAGTTAATCATCTCCAGCTAAGATGCTTTACATGTAAAATGGCAGCAACTGATCCTTCAGATATCACTGAAATATATCTATGCTCGTAAAATTCTTGGAAAGAGTAGAAAGCACTAAATTCACTGTAATTGGATTTGGATATCTGAAGTCCCAAATGTAAAGGTATTTAGATACCTAAAATGCAGCCCAAGTTCTATGCAATTATGCTCATTTTAGGCACTGAAAACCTTTCAAATTATGGCCCTAACATAGGGGTGGGCAATTATCTGAGCCCACAGGCCACAGGGAGTTTTGGTGAGTTGTCATGGACCTGGTCAGGCTCCCCCACATCATGCAACAGCTCACCAAAACTCCCTAAGAGGCCTCATCCCACCCTCCTTGGCACACACACTGCCCACACTGGTCGCCAGTGGTCTCCATGAAGACCCTGAGATCATGGGGCGGTGACAGTGCAGGGCCAGGGCCCGGGGCAGAGCCACAATCTGTTCTGCATACCCTCTGCCTGCAGAACTGGCACCCATCATGGGGGCATGTGGGCAGTGGATCGTGGCTCTGCTTCATGTTCAGCTGGGATAGGGTTGCGGGCAGCCGGGGAACAGCATCCGGGAGTGGGATGCATGGGCAAATCCAGGGCTAGGGTCACAGGACCCAGCTCTACACTGTCACCGCTGTGCGATCCCAGCCCCAGCTCCTATCCACCCATCCCACTCCCTGGATGCTGCTCCCCAGATCCGAGCCCTGGCGCCATCCCAGCTGAATGTGGAGCAGAACCATGATCTGCTGCCCACACACCCCTGAGACAGGCATGCGTTCTGCAGGCAGATGTGTGTGTGTGGAGTGGATCATGGCTCTGCTCCAGGCCCTGGCCCCATGATCTTGGGGTCTCCATGAAGACCAGCTGGGACCCACATAGTCGGGGCATACAGCCGGGCAAACAGGATGAGGCTGCGATCAGGCAGGGAGGTTGGGGCAAGGATCACAAGGCAGTGACAGCCTATGGCCAGGGCTGAGGCCAGGACAGAGCCGTGATCTGCTCTCTACACACCCCTGCCTATGGAACCTGTGCCCACTGCAGGAGACTTCATGGGGAGTGGATCACAGCTCTGTCTCAGCCCTGGCCCTGGCCCTGGCCCCATGCTGACACCATCCCGCAATTCCATACCTCTCCTGAACACCACCACTCGACTGCTCGCAGCCCCACCCCATCTGCCCAACTGCCTGCCCTGCCCACACAGGTCCCATCCCTGCTGGTGGATGTGGGGTGCCAGGTCTGCCAGCAGCAACAGCGAGAAGGAGCTGCCGCTGCTGCCCCTGGGGCTGCCAGGAATCAAATCCAGCTGCTGTGATATCCCAGCCCTGCTGCAGGCTCAGGGACAGCAGGACTAGCTGGATACAACGTGGTCTGGGCTGCCCCTTGCTCCTGGGCTGGGCAGGATTGAGGAACCAGCCCTAGGCCAGACAAAATCCATCAGTGTGAAAAAATCCAGACAATAAGAATAATTATGATTCTGCTGAAGTCCTTCAAGCTTTTCTGCCATAAGTGTGAGCTGATGCAGATAAAACTTCTCAAATTATCAAACCATTCAAGACTCAGTCTTACTCTTTACAGGCAAGAGAGTTGCCAACCTATCTACTACAAATGCAAAGCTTATTCAAGCTCATTTCCTGAAATACGATTGCATAGGCTGCTCCAATAAACTTTTTAGGCATGGACAGAAATAAGGATCTGTTCCTAGTTACTTATGACCAAATTGGCTGCTCTTCTTACAAATTCTCAAGGGCTTTGCAGTAGATGCAGCATTGCTGCTGACCTATATTTATAAATATAAATTCAAATTTTACTTTAATCTTGCCTCTGTTAATCCAGGTTTATGAGTTGCCCTCTGAGCTCAAATATGGTTTGCATATGGAAGTAATACAGTGAACAGATAGACCATGCATTAGGTCTCTCTTATAAAACTATACAATGATATAAACCATCACACATGCACACACAGTCTCAAAAAATCTTTGGAAGAGAAACATTGTACTGCGTGTGGAAGTTTTACCAAGTTTACTAAAGCAACACAGTCACATCTAACTAAATGTAAATTAATACAAGAAAAATCATTGTTTAATAAGTAGCTTTGAGGAATTTTCTTCCTAATCACCATAAGTGAGAAATTGCTTCATGCCCCGATATTATCCAAAACCCTGGGGTTGGGTAAAGCAAACAAAAAACCTCAGACAATGTTTCTATTTGTTCTATTAAAACTCTGGATACTCATGTTATCCTCATAAAAGCCCAGTCTTTCTTATGAAATCTGCTAGCTTCAGCCTCAATGATATTGTATAGTAATAAATTATACTTGGGTGTAAAAAAAATATATATTTTAATTAGCATCAAACTTGTTGCCCTTCTATTTAACTGAAATTAATTTTCTGGCAAAGATTATGCAAACATAGAATCATAGAAAATTAGGGTTGGAAGGGACCTCAGGAGGTCAAAGCAGTAGTATCCCCAACTAAATCATCCTAGCCAAAGCTTTGCCTAGCCAGGTCTTAAAAACCTCTAAGGATGGAAAGTCCACCACCTCTCTGGGTAACCTATTCCAGTGTTTTACTCCTAGTGAAAAAATTCTTCCTAATATCTAACCTAAACTTCCCTTGCTGCATCTTGAAACCATTGCTCCTTGTTCTGTCATCTGCCACAACTGAAAACAGCCTACCTCCATCCTCTTTCAAACCCCCTTAAGGTAGTTGAAGCTTCTATTAAATCCCCTCTCAGTCTTCCCTTTTGCAGACTAAATATGCCCAGCTCCCTCAGCCTCTCCTCATAAGCCATGTCCTCCAGCCTCCTCAACATTTTTTTGCCCTCTCTTGGACTCTCTTCATCTTGTCCATATCCTTTCTGTAGTGGGGGGCCCAAAGCTGAACACAGTACTCCAGATGTGGCCTCACCAGTCCTGAATGGAAGGAAATAATCACTTCCCTTGACCTGCTGTCAATACTCCTACCAATGAGCTCAGTATGCTGTCAGCCTTCTTGGCAAGAAGGGCACACAGTTGGCTCATATTCAGCTTACTGTCCACTGTAACCCCCAGGTCCTTTTAGCAGAGCTGCTGCCCAGCCAGTCAGCTCCAGCTTGTACCAGTTAATGGGATTGTTGTCCTAAGTGCAGGACTTTGCACTTGTCGTTGTTGAACCTCATGAGATTCCCTTTGGCCCAATCCCTGAATTTATCCAGGTCACTGAATCCTAGCCCTACCCTCCAACATATCTACTATTCCCCCCCGTTTAGTGTCAACTGCAAACTTCCTGAGGGTGCACTCTATGCCATCTTCCAGCTCACTGATGAAGATATTGAATAAAACTGACCCCAGAACCAACCTCTGGGACACTCCACTTGATACCGTCTGCCAACTAGACATCCAGCCATTGATTACTACTCTCTAAGCCCAATGCTCCAGCCAGTTTTCCGTCCACTCTACAGTCCATTCATCCAGCCTGTACTTCCTTAACTTCCCTGTAAGGGTGTTGTGGGAGACCATATCAGAAGCCTTGCTAAAATCAAAGTATACCACATCCACTAGTCTCCCCGCATCTGCAGAGCCAATCATCTCATCGTAGAAGACAATCAGGTTGGTCAGGCATGACTTGTCCTTAGGAACATTCTGACTATTCCTAATCACCTTCTTCTCCTCCAAGTGCTTAGAAATGGATTCCTTGAGGAATGATCTGGAAATCCTGTAAGGAACCTAAATCTTGAGAGATTTTTCAGCTAAACAAAATTGCAAGAGCATCCCTCCCTCCTTGAAATAAATTATAAGGGCCTACGTTTCTACATTTGTGCAGTGATTTAAGGCACATTTACAATACCTCTGAACTGAAGCATCATTGTTTCTTTGTCTCACCATCCCTCTAGTTGTGAATATTCTAAGTAAATGTCTATACTGCCTTCCTGGTGGTTCCTGAAAGGGCTGCTTTCAATAACACCGTACTAATCTGCAGCTATAACACATGCCAAATCTGGAAATAAGATGGTGAAGACACTTGAAGGGCTGTTCTCAAGCACACTGGACATAGAGGTGTTCAAGACAGCAGCAGATGCACCCTTTAAGAAGCATCATTGCCTCATTTCCAGGTTTTCTGTTTCTGCTAGTAGGATGAGTGGGCAGGGCATGCCTGAGAGTGGTGCTCCCTCGGATCACCACAGATGCAGTACAGAACTAATACAAGGACATGTACAGGCATTCACTTTCTACCCGGAGAAAAATCACTCCCCCAGTAGAAACTAAGAGAGTACAAAGTGTTCGTTAAATCAGGTATGTGTCCTACAAGAAACATACCTGATTTGGGAGAAAGATCTTCCTTATTTAGAGAAGAAGATCTTGCCTGTGCTAGTTTCTCACACAGGAATGAACACCTGTACACTTCCCTGCCCCTCCTCTCCTCCCAGACCAGGAGGAGTCGAGCAGTGGAGAAATGCTCCCCTTGCCTTCCCAAGGACCAGGGTCACCATGGTGAGCAGCAGCAGCTCCGATTCCTCCTGGGACTAGGAGAAGTCAGAGGGGGTGGGGCAGGTTGGGAAATGCTCCCTCTCCATCCTCAGACATACCTAAACCCAGGAACATGCAAGGAGCATTCCCCTAGAGACTGGGAAGGGAGGGGAAGAGCAGCTGCCCATTGCCCTCCACCCCTTCCCTAGACCAAGGTGTCTGGGTTTAAAGAGAATGGGGGAGCATTCCTTAAATCAGTGCTTGCAAGTGAGGATGAGAGAACTCTCTCATCCCCAGCTGCATGCGACTATTCTGCTCCACAGCTAAGAAAGAGGGAGCTCCACCATGCCAAGCTGCACATGCCCTGGTGCATATAGCTTGGATTGGAGGATCTCCCTCATCCACAGCTGTATACAGAGTGCCTCTTTAAACCAGGGCAGCAGCAGGAGTACCCCTGTGGCCTGTCACTCTTCCCTGGGCTGACACAGAGCAGTACAGGGTGAGGCAGACTGTTGTACCACAACAGCGAGGTTCCCTACGCCTTTCCACCATGGTGGAATTTCCCCACATCCTACTGCACTGCTCCTGGAGCATGCACCAGCAATGTCCCTGTCTTGCCCTGCACTACTCTGGACTGACCTGGAGCAACACAGAGCAAGGCAGAGTGTCATGCCATGGGGGCAAGGCTCAGGGAGCTTTGCCACTGCAACATAATGCTCCCACCTCCCCCCATACTGCTTCAGGCTGACCTGGAGCAGGGCAAGGATTCAGAAAATCTGGTTCTATTCCCTGCTTTACTACTGGCCTGCTGAATAACCTCAGGACCTTACTTCATCTCTGTACCTCTCAGTTTTCCCATATTTAAAATGGTGATAATTTAGCCTGCTTTGTCAAATGGTTTGTGATTAATTATGAAAATACCATAAACTATAAAAAAAACTATTATTCTGCTATCTTTTACCTTGTGTATTTTCCATGGTTATGAGACTGTACCCGTTTCATTATAAGCCTAAACTTATGCCCTAGGGACATGATCCAATTCATACTATCCACACAAAGAGCAGGGCAGGGTATGTTCTCTGTGCAACAAACAGAAATGTTATGATTAAATGGCACCATATATCAGGGTATCCTCATTTTTCCCCATGGTAAAATCAGAGCAAGCTAGTAAATTAAACTGAATATGAGACAGATCAACTGAGTGGCGTACGTAGGTCATACTACATAGTCTGGTGCATGATTTGCTACATGTTAGCCAGGAAGTTTTCAGCTCTGTTTGCTAGTTGCAGGTTTGAAATGCTAAGCCTGCCAACAGAAATTCATAGTAAAGAAAAGCAGCATAACTGCCACCCAGAGAATACTGCACACAGCAAAGATTTATTTAATTTAATTAGTTCATTTATTTTAAACCAATTACCCTGATGCTGTCACATACGAATTCATGAAAATCAGTGCTTTGCAACTAAAGTAGAATAACTTGTAATGAATGGAAAATGTTAGGAAAGCCAGGGCTGCACAACACTTATGACTCAGTGCAAAGCTATCCAAAGGGATATGGAGGTCGTCCACTCATTAGAATGTGGGCTGAAACATTCATTGGTTTATTTTCCAGGAATGTTTGTGTGAGGCACTTTGAGGGGAACTCAAGACAAGACGTTTTGCCATGACTGCAGCTACAAAAGTTTACTACATTAAGATAGATGAAATACTGGCAGAACTTAATACTACAGTAGTAAAACAATCCTTTACTGAACAACACTTAGAAATACTGGCACTGATCTAGGAGCAAGCTGTGCTTACAAAGGTGACTGAGGTGACTTTGATGGAACAGATTAGGAACACACAAATGTGTAAACTTCTTGTTAAATAAAACTGCTTCTAGATTTATTTGTCTGAGACCCGTTTTAAGCCTGAGATTTTCAAATGGGAACTAGGTAAATAATTCCTTCTGGTAGCTTTAAAAAAAAAACAACACACAATCTGTAACTATAAGAATATTAGTTATTCCTTGTTAGTGAGCTATACAGATGACAAATTAACACAAACGCTTTCATACCCTTCATACTCAAGAAACAGTGAGTTTTACCTACTGTTTATTAGTTTAAGTTAGGTTCCAAAGCTGACATGACTAGTCAAAAGATGTAACGGGTACAGGAATAGCCTAAGACATTAATAATTATAAAAGCACCGAAGTCCCATGAAGAACACAAGACCTGAAGTTAGATGTTCCCAACTACGTTACTAATTCACTGTGTAAGGCAAGACATTTAACTTTTCACATTTAACTTGAATAAGTTAATAAGGGAATTGGTGAGGTTTTATAGGGAATTGGTGAGGTTATTTACCAAGGCGCCCCTGGGGGTTACAAGAAATAATGGCCACAAGCTAGCAGAGAGCAGATTTAGATTGGACATTAGGAAGAACTTCTTCACAGTTCGAGTGGCCAAGGTCTGGAACGGGCTCCCAAGGGAGGTGGTGCTCTCCCCTACCCTGGGGGTCTTCAAGAGGAGGTTAGATGAGTATCTAGCTGGGGTCATCTAGCCCCAGCTCTCTTTCCTGCCTATGCAGGGGGTCGGACTCGATGATCTATTGAGGTCCCTTCCGACCCTAACATCTATGAAACTTCTCTCATTTTTCCTAAATTAAAGTAGTTTTTCTACTGATGCATAAGAACATCTTTAAAATCAATGGATGAAAAATAATGTAGAAGAATTTAACAGTAGTATAAATCAGTTTTTTACCTAATTTACAAGAGAATGATAACAGCGCCATTAGTTCAGAGGATTTCTTCATAGGAGCAACGGCAGCTACAGAAGATCAGACTATCAACCTGAAAGCAAACAGAACATGCAAGTTGAAAATAGGTAGATAAGCCAACATGGTATAAAAACTAAAAAAACAAAAAACAATATTACTACAGAAAGCAAAGTTAGTCGCAGAGAGTAAGCAGACAAAAATCAAGACTTACAGTAATGAACTAAATTCCCCCTAAGGAAACATAAGTTAAATGTATGGATAAATAACTGGAAGATAAAGTTTGTAATAGAGCCAAGGAAAAGAATATCCAATATAAAGATAAAAGTGTGTCAAATGCACTCATAGGAGGCAAAAGGAACCAAAACAATTTTTAAATAGTTTGAGGATTTATTCCAGGCAACTAGCAATACAAATAGCCTTGATAAGATACCAGACTGTGGGTCAAACTATTAAGGGGGATGACTGGGAAACTCGGAATTAATCCCATTAGTTGCACAAGTAGATTTAGGACATAATCTTACATTTGATGCTAAATATTTTCTTAAAACTGCACTCAGGAAAACAGAGTATATTTACACACATTCAGCATTC
>NW_005842111.1:2343474-2361975 GCF_000455745.1 Alligator sinensis
TGGAATACTACTTTTGTCAGACTGTTATTTTGGTTGTGTTATGCCCTAATATGAGAGAGCTTTGACAGTTGCAAGATACTCACTACAGGTTGTGTCAAATTCAGAGCTACATAGTACATATAACCTAATTAGAAAAGGTCAGAGACAAAATGTGAACTGGGAAAGAGACAACTACTGCCTAAGATGAAATCCTATGGCAAGCAATTTGTGTATTGGGATTGGAAAAGCAAAAAGAATAGTTCTGACTCTTATTACCATTTTAAAAGTGAACTTACATTTCAAGATACGATTTTGTTTAAAAAGACAAGGATGATGATTCCAAAGGTGTTACAAAGGATACATTAAAAGCACATGTTGCTTTCCTAATGTGTTACAAAGGCCATAAAGAATATATAAAAGGTTATTACTTACCTTCCCCTGGGTTCCATATGTATGTTGAATAGTAGGAATGACAGACCAGCTCCTTACTGTACCCTCTCCAGGAAGAGAAGCAATTGTCCACAATCAACTGCTGATAGTTCTCCAAGGAAATTAAGTCACAATGGTATGATTCCATCAACTCATAGCAGGGTCTAGCCAGCAATTGATAGATTTAATAATACCAGCCTGGACACATAGTCTTCATCTGTTGCCAGAATATCATCAACCAAGGTAACGAAGCCAGTTCTATACCAGATTGGTGAGAATCAAGTTGATCATAAGCTTCTAAATACTGAAAGCATTGGTGTCAGCCCACCCTTGTTCACAACACTAGCCAAGGTTTTAAGAAGTGACACTGGTCAGTAATTAACAAGATTATCGCAGCATCCAGCAATGACCTTCAACAAAGTTCTTGCTATTGTTTCCTTCAAAACAACTGGCAGTCTGCACAAAATGGGACAGATTGTCAACGTCTAAGTAAGGACCCATTGTTCTTACTGCCCCATCCTTCACTAATGGATGAGGAAGGACAAAAATCCAAATACAGACCATGGAAGAAAGCTTGTCCAACAACTCAAGGAGTGTCAGTGGCTGAAATTCTAGTATAGATACAAGGCCCTTGTTCCCTCAAGATCTTGCTGTGCCACCACACAAGGAGACCATTTTATTGTCCATAAAATTGCGAGAATTTCAACACAGCTGAGATTCAGACCTGCAACTGAGCAGAGACACTATAGATTTACCAAACCATTACATAAAGCAAATATGTTGCCTGGGATTCTGTGGATCCCGTAGCATGGAATAACTATTTCTTTGTTTGTAGCACAGCCAGACCATAAGAGTTTTTAAAAACTCCTTATTCTGCAATAGGTAAGTCTCATTACAAGACTTCCATTACTGGAGATTCCTTCAATTCATTTGTCACAAGTCAGAGTGAGGTAAGTCACAAGAGAAGGCTGAGAGGGGATCTGGTGGCCATCTATAAACTGGCCAAGGGAAACCAGCAGGCAGTGGGAGAGTCCCTGTTCCCCCGAGCACTACTGGGAGTAACAAGGAATAACGGCCATAAGTTGACTGAGAGTAGGTTCAGGCTAGATATCAGGAGGCACTACTTCACAGTCAGGGTGGCTAGGATCTGGAACCAACTTCCAAGGGAAGTGGTGCTCACTCCTACCCTGGGGGTCTTTAAAAGGAGGCTAAATAGACACCTAGCCAGGGCCGTTTGACCCCAGCATTCATTCCTGCCCATGGCAAGGGGCCGGACTTGATGACCTGCTCAGGTCCCTTCCAACCCTATCAACTATGAAACTATGAAGTAAAGATGGCACCTGGATCCCTTAATCTTCAAGGGCAGATTATCAAATTAAGTCCTAGGCCCAGTAGGACAGATGAACCCTAGTTTCAAAGTACTGGCGGTAATGTTCAATCCATGACACAAATTTAAGATTCCATTGTTTTATTGGAAAGCCCAATCTCAAATTCAGATCTAAAGTGTGACCAACTAGTATGACTGACAGTTACTATCTGATACAGGCTTATGGTCATCAGAGTGACCAGTATGTCACAGGGTGGGGTCCCCAGGAATGGCCGTGATGCCCCTAGGGCTCTGTGACCATGCCAATCTTGCCCAACAGGCACCCTTTTCCTCCCCTGCCACAGCATGTTGGTAATTATAATAAATAGGGAGGCTGCCCTCAAGTTTGTGTTTGGACATGGTCCTGATGGATCCCACTGAACCCTGTGGGTTTTTGGACCCATTTTGGGTCCTGCTCAAAATGGTTGCCTCACGGGGCACCCTCAGCCTTATGGGCTAGATGCGTGGCTCCAAAACCACCCCTTTAGAGTTTCATAGTTGGTAGGGTCGGAAAGGACCTGACCAGATCATCAAGTCCAACCCCCTGCCATGGGCAGGAATGAATGCTGGGGTCAAACGGCCCTGGCTAGGTGTCTATTTAGCCTCCTTTTAAAGACCCCCAGGGTAGGAGTGAGCACCACTTCCCTTGGAAGTTGGTTCCAGATCCTAGCTGCTCTGACTGTGAAGTAACGCCTCCTGATGTCTAGCCTGAACCTACTCTCGATCAAGTTGTGGCCATTGTTCCTAGTTACTTTTACTACACCCCAAGCCTCACAGATGGTATTTAAACATTGTCTCTCTGAGGCCTTGCTATAGCTTGGCCTCCTGTCACCACTGGCCTCTCCGCAGCCCTGTCTCTGCGTCCCACACTGGTGCTGGGGTCTGCTCACCCCCTGTCTCTGCACCCTCTCTGGCGCTGGGGTCTCCACACTGTAGTGTGCCCCAATGAGGCCTCCTCCTCCCCCAAAAGCCTCATCCTGGTCCACCGGTTTATAAGCAGCAGCCAAAATATGAGCCCCTGGCTTATAACATAATACAAGGAGTTCAGGGTGTGCTCTGTCCCTTTAAAAGAATGAAACTTTGCCCCAGCACTAAGTGCCTTGTAGGCCAGGGTACCTGGTGAGCTCCTGGAGCCCTGTTAGCCCTATATACAGCATATCAGGCAGCTACAGCACCTCTAAGCAATTCTTCCCTGGAGGCTCCTTCCCCTGACTGCTGCCACAGAACTACCTCTCTGGTCCCAGCCCCGGGGTTTATATGTGCGCAGGGCCCTGCCTTCTTCCGGTCAGCTGACGGAGTGCAGGTGCATGCTACTTCCCTCATTAGCCGGCTGCCACAGCATCCTGCACCTGTGGGGATCTGCCTAGCTGCTAGGGCCTTCTCTCGTGGCAGTTTTTGCCCTTAAAGGAGCAGGCACTTTAGTGCCCTGCGACACAGTAAATCCTGAGAAAATTCATCAGCTCACCAACAACTGTTAATCTCTGCACTTCCACCACAGGGAGTAACTCAGCAGTGCAGCAATACAGAAACAGTAGGTTTTGGTAAACTAAAAAGCAGTCCTATCTTGGGTCAGGACTCTCATGCTAAGAAGCCCCCAAGACTTTTATGCTAACTGGATACTCTATTAAAGCGGTTCTTGTGAAGGACCACCCATGAGGATACCAATTAGTTAATTAATCCAGGGGGTTGTTAATCCTCTATGAACCATAGGTAGTCAGGTTCAGGGCATTAAAGTAAGCTAATTTGCCTGAGCATTGATGTACTGCCTGAGCCCACTTAGAGTTAGGAAGAGTAGCTACATATTACAACACAGGTAGGTTGAGCAATATAAGCTACATTACACAACAAAACCCACGCAATGATTACCAGATGCAATAGTCCCATAAAACCCAAGCCACAACACAATAAAATATACCTGACAGGACAATAAACCAAGACACATCCCAAACCCAGTGTCCCATGTCACACAACTAATCAACTACACATTACAATGAGCTTTGGTCACTGCACAGTTAACTGCTGTGCAACTTCACAGACAACCCAGAAACCACAGATGGCAGCAAGAGCACCCTGGGTCAAGTCAGCAGGAGAAACCCTCTCACAGTCCCTGAGGATTTCTAGTTTTTCCCTACTTAGGTACTCAGCACCTCAGATAGGGAAAGGGTGATACCTTATCCAACTGTAGCTTCCCAACGGCCAGGTCACAGCAAGGAACCAGCACTCGACGAACTCCTGCACCCCAAGAGCCGAGAGTCTGGATTATCCAGCCAGAGTGAGAGCGAGCCTGAGCCCCTGCTGGCTGCTCCGGACAGGATTTATAGACCTCTAAATAATGCCACCTGTCACACACCCAATGGTCCAATCATCACCCTTTTCACAATACCCAATCAAATTCAAACCTGTGCAATACTTAAAAGGACCAATCAATTCAAACTATTTAAACTCAATACAAGCAACATTATCATAACTGCCTTATTCATTAACATATCAACATTAATAAAGAGTTGCATTACCATTATACACTGTGCATGCCCATACCTTAAAAGTAGGTCATGACTTCATCAAGGCTGAGAGTTCAAATCCTCTAGAAACTTCTCACTTCTAGTCATATGGTGCATGCATGGACTTTCATTGTTCTACACTTGAAGAGGAAGACCCCCTACACTTTAAGTTCACAAATCAGTAATGCCACACCTGCCCCCCACATTAGTCCCTGATGCTTCAAACACTAAGCTGGTGACAGCTATACCAAAAGTAACCTGTTGGCTCAGTTAACCTAATCAACAGTCTCAGTGCATTGGACAAATGGCCACCATAAAAATATCAATAAACAGCAATTTTACTAGAAGTTTCAGCTGAGATGTCAAGAACTGAATAGTCATGAAAATAGCTGGTCCCTAAGACAACGTTGCAAAGTTCTCATTTCCACTGTGTGTATACAGTAGGAAATAAAGAGAACACTTCATTTTAAGTTATTGAAGTGCCTTTCACCAGAACTCAGTTCACCTTTTGCTTAAAATATGTCAGGAGATTTTTTAGATGTAAAATCCACTTAGCTATGCAGCACTGCATTTTCAAATGTATAAAAAGGAAACCAATGATACTTATATGAAATTAAAGCCCACTGAATCAGAAATTAATCCATCTCGGTCACTGCAGGAAGTAATTCACAAAATGTATATGAAAACAGCTACAGGACTGTATAAGTAAATATTTCTTCAACTTTGGATAGAACTGGTGAATACAGATGCTAAACGGCAAGTCAATTGTTCCAGCATCAACAACATCTGCTACCTTGGCAGGTTTCACAAGTAGTTACCACATATTTCAGAATCTGTTCTAGGATCAGCCTAATGGGATGAGGGCTTCAGAGTTTGCTTCTAAAATTCCACTGGTTTTGGATTCACCTCTTTTCTGACAAACTAACGGTTATTTGGAGCAATAATATGTAGGTCATTTTTCCCCCTATATCTACATACATAGCACATATTAATATAGTCATCAAACTTGAAAATGTACTCTTAAAAATATGGGTAGCAACATCATGAAATAAGAAATTCATTAATGAGAAAAGAGTGTTTGCATATTGAACTTTCAAAGCAAATCAGTTTATTAGGAATTAGATTTACAGCTCATTGTCTTTGCCCACAAGTAGATCACCTGTTATGCTACATATTTACAAACAACTAGACAATCAAATATACCTGAGTTCTCAGCAAGTTCTTGACATGGGGAACTGATCCAGACATCAATGAAACATTATCAAGCCTAGAGTGAAGGCAGAATCCTTTAACTCAGGGTTCTCAACCTTTTTTGTACCAGGACCCATTTGTAAACATATATGGCCAGTCCCAACCCAGTGCCCCTCACTCCTGCTCTGCTGCCTCCAGGCCCCCAATATGTAGGGTGGCAGGGTGGAGGGGTGGGGCATGGAGGGCCCTAATCAGCTCCTTGCTGGCTGGGAACCTGCCAGCCTCAAAGGGGAAAAACCCATGGCTTCCCATTTTTTTCTCCTTTGAAGGAGAATCCATTTATAAAGTTTGTTCATGATCCTTTCATTTCTTCTTTCAACCCACTTTTGGGTCATGGCCCACAAGTTGAGAAACACTGCTTTAAGTGACCCATAATAAAAATGTTCTGTTCTTTTTTCCATTCTCCTGTTTTATAAGTTATTCTGCCTTTTGTTTTAAGCCACCCAAGCCTTTGCTCAGGACAGTAGATAAACTGAATGAATGAATTTTCCATTTGAAATAATCCGCTTGTGACACCCAGTGACCAGCTACACTGAGCTTCTCAACTTTGCTAACAATGGACCTGAACAGGTGAGTGTCTGCGTTAAGGAACCTTGACTTTATCTCAGGCCATTAGCTCTTCCAGCTAATCATTCATTTCCTCAAAATGCTTTCTTTGGTCTGTCTTCGGACTGAGATTCTAACTCAGAATGACAAAAGCCACAAAAAATTAAAACGAAGACTAGACCTCACTCACCTCCCATGAATAAAACTTTTGTCTTGGGAAGAAAAACACCATCTCTTCTTTACTATGATTTTCCTTTCTATGATATAATCACAATCATTTCTAAGCTTTTCTTTTTTTTAACATTACGTACATTTAAAATGGGTACAATAATCACAGGAGTGCATAAAATCACTATACCAGATGTTGATCTAGCAGAAAAAGAATCCCATAAATATAATATGTTATAGATGGAAGCCACAATTATTTGAGAAAGCCAACCTGGAAAATATGACTAATGCTGTAGGTAAATGCTGGAGTTCAGACATCTGTCTTTTTCCTATCAGAAAGCTTGGAATTTTTAGAGCTACATATACCATTATGTGCTTCTGAAAAATGCTGTGAGGTTTTACTGTTATTTTATGCCTGACTTAAATGACCTCTAGCTAAGAGACATGGTTATTTCTGTCGTTAGAAGATGACTGATTTGATTTTACAATGTGTGTAAAACAAATAGAAAAATTATTTTGTCATGTTTCATGTGAACTGTCCCTTAAGATAGGAAGTTTCAGTCAAGTATAATTTCCCAGGCTACCCCACACAGAGATATTCATTTAACAGATGTGAGATTTAAGTGAAATGTTATTTAGTATGTCAAGTATGGATAATTTGGAGTAAAGGAAATAAAATGAATAAAATGACCCAACCAGAACATAACAAGAATCCATCTGGCTTGGCATCGTATTTCTGACAGCGGCCAATGCTACCTGCGCCAGTTTGCTTTTACAATGTTTTTGTGTTTTGGACCTGTCTTTTCATCCCTCCTCCCAACTATTCCATGTGTATGTGTAGGTATATGCTACGTGAATGTATGTATTCTCATTCTGTTGGGTGATGGGCTCCAGCCCCAGGCAGCACCCAAAATGTTGTAAGAGTGATTAACACTGAATAATTAGCTGTAAGTATGTAGAGAAAACCATAAGCCATGGGAAAAAAAACTTTTACTTAGTATCTTCTGACTAGTTGTTCACAGTCTGAAAGATAAAGATTACACCTGTGAAACAGTGGAAAGAAATTTACAGTTTGATCTAAAGCCCACTAAAGTTACTACAAAGACTCCCTTTGATTTCAATGGGTGGAAATATCTTACAAAAATGACCACAGAGATGTCTTTACTTTTTAAGTGAATCAACATCACAGGAAAAACACTACTTTTAAATGACCAAAGCATTAAAGCATCTCTACAAGCCTTAAAAAAAAGTATAATTCCATATGTTGATTGGTCTTCTCCATCCCACACACTGGGAACTCTTAGTGAATGGAATTTTTCACTGATAGGTAGACAACACTTATAGGAATTAGTATCATTCCTTAAATGCAATGGGTTGTAACAACAACACACTCTTGTAACCTTTAAGAGGTGTGTAACCTTTAAAGGATTTAACAAAGGTATTACAGATTTGGCCTATTTTATTTTGCTGATTTAAGAATATACTGACAAAACTGATGACTAGTAATAATTTTACTTTGGTCATGACCAGAGATACCAATTAAAGATTAAAGGGTACAATTATGCTAGAAAGTATACATACCATATTTACTCAAATACAAGATGATTCCAAATATTAGATGACCGCACCCCCCACCCAATAATTAGATTGTATATATGAAAAATTTGTTACAATTGTCCAGGTATAGAATCTAGTTATTGGGGGATTCCCTTGAATTTGTCCCCCTCCCATTGCTACAGCAGGGGAAATAAATCTGGGGGGGTCCCTTGCCCTCTGCCCCCCAATCTCTTCCCCCTACAGCCCCTTCCTTCCAACCTTACCATCAGACCCTGCTTTCCCTGAGCATACAGAAGTGAGGGGCAAATCTGAAAACACTGATTTTGAAATAAACATGCTTGTTGTAATTTGCATATAAGCAAGTTCTATGGTACCCATAGGTTTTAGCTCACCCAGAATTAATATATTTTACCATTTTTGAAACCGATACACATTTTAGAACAGGTATTCCATAAACACGCTTTAAGCAGCACTTTTGTACCTACTTAGCTATAGAACAATTTTTTTTTGGCTTCTATTACTGAGCATATACTGCTTTGGCCAGCATTTTAATGATAGACAATGTATTTAATGAAGTTTCTTTGTATGCAAAGGTAAGGTGAGGAACTTTTTTTCTCCATACTGACTTAAGGGGGAAACCTCACCTTATATTAGACTAAATACAGTATACAGAATGAAAAAACAGTACCCTCCCAAAGAATATATAGCAAAAAACCCCCAAAGAAATATAACAGCTAGATGTAGGCACACAAGATAACTTTAATAAAGGTCTCATTGTTATCAGCCAAAGCAAAAGCTACCTTACTACCTAAACACAGAATCATAAAGTCATAGAGAAGTAGGGCTGGAAGGGACTTCTAGAGGTCATCTACTCCACCCTCCTTCAGGATCATTCCTATTCAAACCATCCCTTAGGAGCCATAATCACACTCTACATAAGACTGCCATCAACCTGGCACAGCACAGACCTAACAATTTAAGGCTAGGAACAGAAATTACACATAAACCGATATAAGTGATCAGAAATTGGTTCAAATCTGTAACACAACAGAAGTTCAGTACACATAAACTGCTTTCAAAATGGCCAAAAACATTTTAAGATAAACCTGAATGGATGTAGTATCAGACATAAGTGATTTAGGTTACATCTGTTTGTTGAACTTCTGCCCCAGATCCCCTCCAGATTCAAGTTGATTCCCAGTCCCCCAGTATCCCAGGATGCTTTGCAGCCTCCACCACAAGCCCTCCCCCCCGCAGGATGGGCAGGCTAGCTTTGGCCCAGACAGGTTGCTCCAATGGAGCAGGGAGGTGGGCCACTGCAGTCATGTGGCTACATTTCTGGAATCAAAAGTGAATGCCTGTTCACTTGCTTATCAATTCAATCTACACAGTTTAGACTAACCTGCAAAGATTAAATTGTTTTAGCCTCAGATTTTTTTGACTGTTTGTACTTAGCCTAACAGGCTGATTTAGGACAGTTTCAAAGGTAGTTTTGCAGGTTTTTTGTTTTTTTGGGGGGTGGGGGGTTTGGGTTTTTATTTTTTTTTTACAGAGAGCTTCCATGTATAAGGTGCTTGTTAGGAAACTTTGCTTGTTAGAAAACTGATTTTTAAGTATAAGCTTCCAAATGCAAGGTTATACTGAAAGAAAGGTATAACCTTCTTCATTACATTTTATTGAGTGCATTTACACCGGACACTTAATTTCACATTAGCATAGTTTAATGCAAAGTACACATGTGTGTCTATACGTGTAAATGCTTACTTCACAGTAAACCTCCCTAATCCCTAGTAAACATAGTAAACATAGTGCTTGTGTAGATTACCTGCAAGTAGTATTACTTAGCAAATGCAAGTAGCATTACTTGCAAATCAAGTAGCAAATTTACTCAGGATTAGTAACATAGCACTTGTGTAGATGCCTAACAGGTAGCAAAATCTGCTCCCGGTCAGCCATCCACCCGGGAACAGGAGATAGCACCCTGCCCCTGGGAGCTGCCTGCTCTGGAGCAGGCTACACAACAGGAGCCCAGATGGGGACTATGTCCCCCTGCCCTTGCAGCAGGGAGCTCCCAGCCCTCAGCAGTGGCTGAGAGACCCTTATCTCCCAGCCTGAGCTCCATGGTCATGGGGCTTGGGCTCAGAGACACTTATCTGTGGAGCTTAGGCTGGTAGATAAGGAGCTCCCTGCTGGTGAGGCCTGGGGAGCTTGTGCTTCACCCAGCTCCATGAGCACGCAGCTAAAGGAGGAGCAAGCTGGGAAGGTGGGAGGGACAAGCTCCCCAGCCTGTTCCCCGCTCTCCCCATCAAGCTCCCCAGGGATGGAGCAGGGGGAGAGAACAGGTGTGGAGCTCGGTGAGGAACAAGCTCCCCAACCTCCACCCTGCATATCCAAGTGGGGGCAATGTCCCTCTGTCCCAGCAGCAGGGAGCTTGCAGCTTGTTCCAGGTCCCTGCTCTGTAATTGTAACTACAATCATGGAAACAGGGCTGGGAGCTCCGTGCATGGGGACAGTTCCCCACCCAGCCTGGAGCAGGTTGGGACCTGCCCCTGACTGGGACAATTCCCAGCCAGCCCCACATTGCAGCACATGCAGCCTGGAGGTGGCTGGGGACTGTCCTGTTTCAGCCTGGGGCTGGCATAGAACTGTCCCAGTCAGTGACAGGTCCCAGCCCTGTGCCCCAATTGGGTGATTCAGACATGAGGCTTGGAAACAGCTGCAGGCGTGGAGTAGGTCCCAACCCCCTGCCCCAAACCACCACTGGAGCAGCTAGCAGCAAGTTAGTTGCTAGCTGCCCCACTGGAAGATTGAGCAGGGACCTGGGGTCGGCCCCCCCAGCTCTTTCCAAGCCTTATGTCTTTGATCAGGTAGTCAGGACCAGGAGCTCCCTAACGCCAGGGCAGGGGGACATTTTCCCTGGCCCAGCAGCAGGCAGCTCCCCAGTACCAAGAGACAGCTATCTCCTGGCCCAGTGCTCCCTGCCAGCCCCTGCTGCAAGGAACCAGGTGCAGGGAACTGGGTGCAAAACTGCTCCTGATTCCCTGTATGTATAGATGCCTGCCTGGAAACCCTTACCCCAGCTTAGTTTACACCAGAGTAAATCTAGGCCAGACAAAATGCATGTGTAGATGCATGCATTATAGACAGTAACTCTGGTTGATGGCAACATCTTGAAAGAGAAATCAGTGCTTGCAGCTTTAAAGTTTAATGGCACAGTATGAAGAAACTTCCATAATAGAGACTAGAAGGGAATAACCTTGCAAGCTGATAAAAGAAGAGGAGTTATCTGTTGCTGTAAAACAGTAGTTTCACTTGCCACAAATATTTATTCTAAAACAAATCTCAAGGCATAGACAAGAAGAATAGTATAATTCCAATCCAAACAAATTCATGTTCATTCAACTATAAGATTCTTTTCATATAAATAGGTATATTTTGATGCTTGTGCTACATCTGGTGGATTGGCATTCTCATTTATGATAGGTAGTATTAGCTATAAATACTATATATATTCTAAAAAAAAGTGAAAAGTTTCTACTAAGTTTCTGGAAAGAGTCAAATGTAAAGCAAAGAAACAAATGTATGGCCAGGCAGAACTTTAGTGTTGTCTCCACACTGAATATCAAGAAAAGAAGAAGCAACAGATATCACATCTGCCTACTCTAGAAACACAAGTCTACCATTGGAACCAACACTTTTTTCATTATTTCTTTATAAGAAAGCATAAGATCCATGATGCAATGGTGAGCTACCTAAATTAGTGCTGTAATAGACCTGCATAGTACTCAGCTCACTAAACTATTTCAATTCCTACATGATATATTTTAACTGCTAGACAAGCTGACCATCAGTTGTGAACACTGGGCATCTCTACATATGCATTTACTGTGCAGTAATTTACTACTCGCTACTGCACAGTAAGGCATCTACTGCACAGTAACTACCCAGGCATAAATTTGCTACCTGCATCATTTTTGTATCTTCTAGAATTTATATTTCCTTAACTGATTTTACCTAGAAAGTCATGCTCACAGAAAATTTTTCCCACCAAAAACAGATTTCACAATTGTGTAGGGGGATTGTTGTGCTTACTCAGTGGTTACCCAAGAGTCTAAGAGCATGCTTTTACAGGGCAGGATGGAATCTATTTTGGAAGGGACACCATTTTAAGAAGTAATTCTTGGAGGGACAGACTCTCAACCACAATATTCTCCTTTTATTCTATTCATATGGACACAAGAAAATAGAAACTATCTATATATAAAGATTCCAAACAAGGGATGCTATCCTTTGCCCCTCACTATGGCCCCTATTAGTCTATTATGTAAGCAGGGCTTTTAACTAATGCCAGTGCAAGGAGAGCATGCTTGAACTATGGCGCATGACCATGAAGAACATTGTTGCCAAGCATGCTAATCGGGAGGGGCTCCCATAACGTAGAAGTGGCCTCACCTAGACAGGCAAAGTTGGGTTAGAACTATCATATTTACTCAATTACAAGACAAGATTTTTTTCCTTATTCAACATGGGAAGAAAAGCCCCTTGTTTTAAATTAAATTACAAGCAGGAGGAGGGGGGCAGCAGCTGTAGATCCAACTCTAGCCCTGAATCCCAGGTCAGAGTCAGTTGCAATGACTACCCCCCACACCACCACCTGCCCTTGCAGCCTCTGCTCCCCCCTGCCTTTCATCCTTTCCCCAACCTACCCTCATCCCCACCGCTATCCCACTGCTGATGCCACTGCTTACCTTCCCATCACAGCTCTAGCTCTGGCTGAATCTCAGCTCCGGCCTTGGGCCCAGGGCACAGAACATGGAGCATGTGCCGGCCATATGACAAGGTCCACTCAGGCGCTAGGGCCAGGGCTGTCACTGCTGCAATGCTTGCTGCATGGTTGCAAGGCAGTATGTGCTCTGTGCTCTGTTCCCCAGGCCAGAGTGGGGCCCTAGCCAGAGCCAGAGCTGCAACAAGGTAAGCAGCAACAGTGGCAGGGGAGGAGGCAGCACAGGGGGTATTGTAATTTATCATTTAAAGAAGGGAAGAGAGCAATCAACCTCTAGAGCAAAGACCAAGTGCCAAAGCAGCTATAGATCAAATAAGTATTTGCCCTTTATTTGTTTTTTTTCCCCAGGCCTAGTCATTCTATATGAAAGTTGAAATTCTGTCCTCACTGAAGTAATAGGAATTTTGCCATTTCATCAGTTTGTTTGTTTAATCATTTATTTCATCAATATATACTATAAGGTATATTCAATATATCCCATCAATATATACCATAAGGTATATTCCACCAATGTAAGCAAGAAAAGAAAAAATATCTAAGGTGGCTGCTGTCCCACTCTATTTTTAATAAAACTAAAAAGTTTTTCACAAACTCACTGTTGAGTCAAGCTTGTCATGGTTGCTGCAGCAACCAGTATAACATCAGTGTAGGCCAGTGATTTCCAACCAAGGTGCCTCAACATGGTGGGGTGCCTTGAGATCCTTTCGAGGGCACCACAGGGTGCCACACAATGTCAGCGCAGTTAGGTTTACAAACATTATTCATGAGATATACCCAGAGATTTCAAATAGAAATCCATAGTTGTGGTCTGCCTTGAGTTCTGTGCAACAGAAAAACTACTCTATTATTTTCCTGTAGTTAAAAGAAGAATGAAAACTAAGAGCTGGAATTTTCCAGGGAGGGCCTTGAAACTATCCAGAGGTACCTCAAGTCTATCCAGGAGTGCCTTGAGTCTAAAAAAGTTGAGAACCACTGCACTAGACTGATCTAAATTATGCCAGGGATAATTTCAAGCCTCAGTCAGATTCACTTTACCCCCTCCCATCTCTTCAAACTAAGGATTTGGCCAGCTGGAAACACACACACAATACAGAGCCAATTGTTTTTAACTGCAACTAGTTTGATTTTTTTTAAATTTAATAAGGGTTCTGATCAAGGTAGAGATAATGTGTCCTCCTCTGTTTGCTTATGGTTATCAAAATAATCTAAATTTCTCTTCTACAGATAGTTGTTTCAAAATTTGAAATACAAAAACCCTTTTTTATTAAAAACTATCAAAAAATATTTTTATGCTTTTTAATAAAAGTCATGTTTTCTATACAAGCTTTTACTAGAGGTTTCCCCTTTTTTCTACCAGCGTGTTAGCCCTCAGATTTTTTTCCATTAAGTTTTCCTGCCCAGAGAAAAATACGCATATGTTTTGCTTTTGCACATTCTTGAGACAAACCAAGAATTCAGAGTTTTCCTTTTAGAATTTCAAGGTTCTTTTGGTAGCAAGGCAAAGCAAGCTTCTTCATGTTTCCAGCACTGCAGACTTACTGTTTTAGAATATGGTCAAAATAGTAATGCCAAAGTTTTTGAAACGTTCAATGTATTGAAGTATCTCCACGTTAAAGAAAGTATAATAACATAAATATATGGATGAACATTAAAAGTTTGCATATAACTGTAACAAGCATTAAAGTGCATGTACCTCAAAGAAAAGTGCTCCATGCCAGACACAGCATGGCTTGTAGCAGCTGAGGTTGTCCCTTTTTAGGCACCATAGGGAGCAGTGAATTTTGTGCCTCTGAGAATGCCAGACTAAGGGCAAATGAAAACCTGCCTCAGCAGAGACATCTTGGAAGAGGAAAGTCCTGGTAAGAGACTTGCAAACAAAAGCAATCCATCAGTGAGCCTGCAAAAAATCCCAGTCTCCTGATTGGCTGGAAAGGCTCCTTAAAAAGAGGTTTTTTCCCACCTGAGGGGGTGAGAGAGGAAGTGTGTGCTCGGAGACAGCAAAGGGAGTTGTGCCGGCTGGAGCTCACAAGGGGACCTTGAGAGGACCAGGGAGTGCTCAGCCCTGAAGAACCAAGCTGGGGCTTCAGGACACAACCAGGTCGTTCCTGCAGGCACACCATCCACAAGGAACCCGTGGGCCCTGTGTGGGGTGAGAGGGGAGGCGAGACTAGAGGGAGTTAGTCCCAGGTTGCTTTGGCCATCTGTGGGAAGTCGGTTGGCCTGAGGGAAAGAGGGTACTGAGAGTCATGCAGGGAAGCTGTGTGACTGAGGAAACCCTAGGAGGGGAGAGCAGAGGGCTATAGAAAGACCAAGGGGAGTTGGAAAGTGCAGTAGTCTTTGTGTTGCTTTGTTCTGTGTTTGCCTGTGAGTTCAGGTTTATACCAGGGGTGGGACAGCACTGTTTGTGGGTATTGGAAGCCAGAGTCAATCTACCAGATGAGGCAGAGGGCATGGCGTTTTCTACCAGCTGCTGCCTGCAAACCCAGCTGAAGATTGAGTTGTGCGTGCTGAACCTAGCAGACCCTGAGCTTCGCCCCCCTGCTGACCACTGGAGTGATTGCAAAAGGCAGCTTATTATTATTATCCTGAGTATCGTGGTATTAAGTCAGAGTACCCATGTATTTGAAGTGCTGTTTTACCAATGTGAAATATAGTATGTTGTAATCAAATTAGTGAATGTTGGGCTGTTTGTTGTTGATTGTTAACCAGTATTATTAGCTTAGTTACGCATTTTTCTTTTCGTGTCATTTATAAATTTAAATTCCTAAAATTGATCTGTGTGTGTGTGTATATATATATTGTATTAAAGTTTATATACATCAGTTTGTAGGGTGTCTTGCATTGGAGGAAGGGAACCCGGTGTACTCTGCTGCTCGGCTGCTGCCATTTCTTCAACTGACTGGGAGAAAGACAGAGGCCATCGGCACCCCAGGTATCTGAAACTGGCAGTAGACCCACCCCTAGCATGGCAGAACCGGGTTACATAATGTTTCTTACTCAATAATCTTATACAATAATAAGTTGAGTAATTCTAATTAAAATTTTAACCAAACAAAGCATTATAAAATAAAACACTCAAGTGTTTTATTTTATAAGCAAAATTCAGAACAGTTAAGAATTACGTGTAAAGGGAAAGGCCTTCTGGTATGCCCACAACAGTTTGTTTACTCTTTGCATTCTCACGTTCAGTGCAGCCAAAGACATTAGTTTCCTAATAATAACTATGAGCCTTTAGACAGCAAGCATACACACAAACATTTACCATTTTGAATCATTTAGCTGCTTTCCCAGTTATAGGTACAGAAAGAGTCATATCATCTATTACAGAACTGCTATTTCAACCTTGTTAGTATGGATCAACAGTGACATCTGGTGCCAGCAGATCTATTGTATGTTGGGTCAATGCTTCAATATTACAGCTCACTTAAAGCCGCAAGTCTTCTGCTAGGGTAAGCACCTTCATATTTGGCATCATAGCATCACAGGACTGACAACAGGGGAAAGAAAATAGTAAAAATGCCAACAAGAGAACCTTCTTGAAAGGAAGAAAAGAAAGTGAGACTGTTTTCACAGTATTTCCTTGCAATGTGTTTTTTTTCCCAAAATGATGTTCTTGGCTATGTTCTTGACCTAGAAATAATGTGAGTTACTGTTAGGAGGGGATGGTCATCATTTTAAGAACAGGAATAATATAATTTTTGCCAGATTCAGTATATGCCAATACAGAACTTGTTGTACGCTAAACTATGCAAATATTGAAGGATTTGCTGCAATCTTTCACATGATTATTGTTGCTTGGGAAATCATTTCCTTGTCAACCAGTTGTTTAATACATGCCTTACTTTAAAATAAAGGAGGATCTGGCGGAAAGAAACTGGAAAGATCTTGATGCAATTTCCTTATTTGGCCATAACCTTCCTGAGTGATCTGAGGCAAATTACTAAGTCTGCTCAGTGCTTCAATTCTCCATCTGTAAAATGAGTACAGTATTTCACAACCTAGCAGAAGAACTGTGAGGATAAATTCCATTAATGACTGCAAGGCTTAGGCACTACAGTGATGAGGGCCATGTAATTTAATAAATAAGTATGACTGGAACTTGGGAGATTCAATAAGACCTACTTTATTAGTAAGTCTTAGAGTCAAATGAGAAAAAGGAGTACAAAAGAGGTTTTAAGGCACCTTTGAGCCCCACAGATTCTAGGGCTCATTTGTGCCATGATAACTTCCTGAGTATATATTACAGATGTTTCAGGACTACTTTTAGTATAATACAGCAACACTCCTTTTCCACAGGTCACAGTGACACAGACACAATGTAGGACCCATTACAATGGTTCCTTACCACCCATGAATCTCTCTTTCTTTATTCTGGCATATCATTTCACGAGCAGTCCAGGCATTAGTGAAGTGTAACAAGTTGTCCTGATGGAGGGTTTGCCACAACTGGAAATGCTGTTTGAATTTACCATTTGTAAAATAGGTACCCTTCTTAGTATTCAATGAAACAAAACACATTGACAGAGAGAAGGCTGAAGATCCTATGATAAGTTACTGTGCGGATAATCAGTCAATATTTCAATCAATTCCTCCAGCATTATGAAATTAATGCATCATATAAGGCACAGTAAAATCACTGTTGCATCAATTGAGAACTAACATTTATAATATTTCACTTTCTTCCTAAAAATAACCTATTCCTTGTTCAAACTTTGTAAAAGACTCATGAACTGCCCATAATCACAAGCCAACCTTGTTTTTCTTGTATTCAGCTGGCCAACAGAAGAGTGTTTCCAAAGTGTAACTGTTCTAGGCACCAAGACGCTTTGCAGCATGTTCCCATAAGCTGCTTTATAGCTAGCAGACTATTATAATATTATTCACTAGAATAAAGACTTGGCTAATCAATGGCTTTCTCATTTTTGCATCTTAGTGCCAGAACAGACAGAGTTTGAATCCTAACTTAACAGATGTTTCTTATTTCTCTTCTTTCTCAGCTACACTTTGGTTTTTTGGTATTTTTGGCATTTGGAAATTTCAGACACAAAAAAAACTTCTTGTGAAATCTGCAAAGTAAAACAATCCATTTAGGGCTAGCCCAGTAAGGCTACACTTCTGAAAGTCAAACCAGATCTTGAGTTCCTGGAAGTTCAGGGGATACAGCTTCACTCTGGCAGACTGGCACTAAAGTGCTCCCTGCTGCCTCCAGCTGGTAGGAGGAGGGAGTCACTGACAAGTTCTAGAAAGCTGTGTGGTTCCTTCCTGTTCTGTTGCTGTTATATAAAGCTTTTTGAAATGACGGAGTGGAAAAAGTGAAACACCACTAAAATCTCAGTGCCATAAGGATTTTTACATCCTTGGTTCCTTTCAATACACAAACACAGAGCTACACAGCCAAAGTTCTGTTCATATTCTGTGCACACACAGAGCCAGATGCTTATTTGGAGTAAATTGGTATAGTTCCACTGACTTAATTAAGGAAAGACTATCCAGTGACTTCATCAGTAGTAGATTAAGACTTGAAAAATCAGGGATCCATTCACTGCTCCTTCCCAGACTGCTTTTATAAACTTGTGTAAGTCACTAAAGGCAGAATCTTTTTTCACTTTACAAGCCTAAGTGGCAGTTACTGAGCCACATTGCTCTTATTTTTGGCACTTATGTAATGTTTGTAATCCTATTGCATGTGCAGTGTGGATGTGCAGTAGGCTGTGTGCTGGCTGGGCAGATACATGGCTCTAGCTATACATATCTGGGTGAGACTCGTGCCCCAGCCAGTCTCTCTACAGCATGTTGAGCTGGGTTGGAGCAGCCACAGGCTGGCAGGCTGAACCAGGGGCCCCCTGCCAGCTGGGGCTGCTTGGACCCTGCTCAATGTGCTGTAGTCCCAGGCACACATGTAAACATGGTGCCCAGGAACA
>NW_005842112.1:0-48750 GCF_000455745.1 Alligator sinensis
CGTGGGCCACATTTTGCCCACCTCTGTGCTAAGCCCTCATTCAACACCTCCTTTGCAGGCTGCTCAGCTTTGCTACCAGCAGGATCCTATCTTGTAGGGCTGTGCGAAGCTTTGGTCCCTGATTTGATTCGGCGGAGATTCGGCCCGATTCAGTGGCCAAATCTCCAAATCCGAATCAAATCAGAGGACCCTTTAATCTCGGAACCCTCTGAATCGATTCGGAGAGATTCAGAAAGATTCAGTGATTTGGACACAGACACAGCTTTAAATGTTTTTTCTACATACCTCAAGGTACCAGGTGGCTCGTGAGTGCTGCAATGCTGGGGCAGATGGAGCATCCCACAGGAGCGCGGGGGTCCCCAGCATGCTTGGCAGCAAACCCGGAAGTGGACCAGAAGCACTACCAGTCCACTTCTGAGTCCACCCGGGAGTGTCCTAGGGGCCCCCCTGCACCCCCCATCTGGGTCTGGGGGGACACCCAGGGTCCCCCCACGACGAATCACTGAGCCAGGGGGGCACAAGGGAGCCCCCCTGCGTCCTCCCTGGCAGACCCAGAAGTGGACCAGAAGTACTTTTGGTCCACTTCTGGGCTCACCACCGAGTACGTGGAGGGCCCCCCTGTACTCCTGTGGGACGCTCCATCCGCCCCAGCATAACGGCATTCCCAAGCCAAGCTGGTACCTCGAGGTATGTAGAAAAACCTTTTAAAGCTGTGTCTAGGTCTGAATCACTTATCATGCAAATCAGTATCAAATCTTCAGATTCGGATTTGGCTGAATCGAATCATGACCAGTGATCCGAATCAACAAATCGAATCGCTGTCCCCGATTTGGGCCGAATCCAAATCCAAATTGAATAGGGCCCGCTTTGCACGTCTCTACTATCTTGCATCTAGATGTTTGCTGTCCAGGCCTCTCCATATAGGTGGTAGAGTACAGGTGGCCAGGAGTAGTCTCTCCTGGATTTATGTTGCACAGGAGCAGTTCAGTCTCCTCAACAGCCAAAACCACTCAGGGGATTAACCTCAAGCTGGTTTCAGTGTGACCCCAGGCACCTCTGGTCACTGAAAGCAGGGCAGGTTCTTACCTTCCAGTTAAGCTGCACAGCGCTGCCAATTTGCACCTTTTGCTTTTCCAGTTCTGTGCCATTCGGTACCTGTGTCTTGGAGAAAATTGACTGCGGGTTTCAAGCAGTTAAGGAAATGGGACTGAATTACAACCAGCCTCTTCTCAGTATAAACCTGCACGGTGCAGAGAGAACGTTTAGACTGGTTCAAGTCTTGGCTCAGTTAATAAACAACGGTGCATAGGGGCTGCCTAGATCCTTATTTTTTCACACACACATGAAAAAAACCAAACCTAAAAACAAGCCCGTGGTTTGACACAATACAGTGCTCTCTCTGGCAAAGGCCAGAAGAATCCAGCAGGGGAACAGTGGGGTAGGACTCAGATACATCAGCACAGTTCTGGGCTCATACCATGCCCGTCTCTTCCCCTAGCACCGCACTGACACGGTTTAAGAGAACATGCAGGATGGGCTGCATGCACAGGCACCTTCTCATTGTGGTTCTCGAGACTATTCTCAGTGCTTGTGGGCCATTACTTTGTTGTAATGGGGTTGCCATCAGGAGTGACTTCCTACAGGCTCTCGGGAATAGTAGTGGTAATCTCAGGACTGTTTCCCAACTCATTACAGGACCTGACTGTGAACATGGCTGCTTCCTGGCAAAGGGAAGTTCAGGGAAACAGGACATCCCCTTATGCTCAGGCATCTGCTTTCTGTGTTGCAAGTAACAGGAGGTTGTGATTGCATGTGTGAGAGAGAGAGACTACCATTGGGATGCTACTGCCACTCCCTGGAAAGCGGGGCTGGTTGTGGGCAAAATGTTGGCTCTTCCCTCTTCAACTCTCTCAAAACTAAAGAGTGTGGCTTACTTCCTTCCATAGAGGGAGAACAAGTTGGACTGAATACATTTTCACTGCAGACCTAGCTCAGGTGAACGGCAGCTGGAACTGAGGATTTGCCCAGGTGCAAACATCCCCACTGCAAAATCCTACCTGTGTCCTCATGTCCGCACTCTGCCACGTGTGGCCAGGGGCACGTGCCATGCTTCTTCACCTGGAGACACTCTAGAAAGCTTTCCCGGTCAACTGCAGATGAACCTGTCTGTCCTTCAGGGGGAATTGTGGGGAGCCATTGGAGGACTATCAGTACTTGAGCAATTTTCCCTGCATTCTCATTGCAAAGTTCCAGTTTGAGTTACAGCGGATCCATATCTGACATGCACATAGCAATGCCACACTTGCAATGGAAATGAAGCTACTTCCGGGGAATAAATAAACAGCACCTACTCTGCAATAAACTCAGAAGCTTTTGGGAAGTGCATCCAAGTGAGAGACTGCAGAGGTACCATGAGGTAAAGCAGAACATGGCAATAGCAAAATCATAACCCCAGATTGAGCAGGAAAGTGCCATGAGGCAGCAAAGACGACAGGCCTATTGATTTTTATGACATATCTGAAAGGTAAGCCTCAGGGTTTCTCAGCATCACCCAGGACACCAGCTAGATTGATTCAGAGGAAAAAATGACACCATCAATGCCACCAAAAACCTAATAATAATTTATTATCTGTCTTCTCCCACACTGTTGAAACGTGCCCATAGTTACCACTCCTGCTAATACCTGCAGGTGCCAGCTCCTTTCTTCTCTGTTGTGCAGTTCCTCTCGGTGAGTTAGTGATGTGCATCTCCGGACATTTCCTAAGTACAATCCTGAAGAGGCGCAAGCAAGATCAAGTCTTAACTGCCCTTAAAAAGAAAGAAAGAGAGAAATACCCCTTAATGACCAATTCATCTGAGATTTAGCTTGGCCTCTCCTTTATGTTGGGATTGATTGTGGATCATAACTCTTCATGCAAGTGGGGAACGTGCAAAAACATCCAGGAAGAGTTTGTTTGAATACCAGAGACAATGTTTTTTTCTCTTCAGAAGCAGATAATTTGGTGCCTCATTTTCTTCCCTGCAAATCCTAACCTGAATCCCTTTAAATAACTCTTAGATCTAGTGTTTTATCTAATTATGGAAGGATTTCAATTGTGTTTGCAGGCCTTGCTTGAACTAGCCTGAAGTAGGAGACTCATGTATATCCATAGGGGAGAGTCACCATTAATAAGGCTGTACCTACCAAGACTTGCCATGGAGTGGTTTCAGTGATCCCACCCGCTTTTCCCTCTGGAAACCACAGTGTGGTCAATTATGATTCCCTAGCAGCAACCACTATAAATTTACAGGGAATCATTCATTCCTTTTAAAATGCAGCTTGAAAGAGAGAGAAATGTAGCTATTAACCTTGTCACCAAGGCTCAGAAGAAAAACTGTGGCTCTGAGGGGAAAGAAAACTCTCTCCAAACTTGAAGCGATGAGGCCTACCCCTCGACTGGATCATTACTTTGCTACATGATGATGGACGATGAGACCTTTAGGAGCGTCCTCATGAAGCAAGCCCTGCTCTTCATTCCCAGTCCGTGCAAGCCAAAGCTAGGAAATGAAGAAATGTGGCTACCTTGGAATGGCCTTGAATGCATCAACTAAGCACTGCCGAGAGAGAGCAACACTTAAGCACTTGACCTTTGTCACTTAGGAGCTTGACCTCGCAGTTCCATGCATCTAAGTACCATGTAATTATAATGAGCATTTATAGACGTGCTCCGGGAGGTGGGGGGCCCTTTAATTAGCGAGGTGCGCTAATTAAAAGCGCCCGAGCGTCACATGTATCAGCGTCCTCACGCTGAAAAAACAGCAGCAGGGCACTTTGAACTTAAGCTTGTTCTATGAGCTGTAGTTCAAAGCGCCCCGCTGCCATTTTTCAGCACGGGGACGCTGATACATGTGACATTGGAGCGTGCTCATTTCCATGCTGATGCATTGGATTTACAGAGCATCGGCGCAGCCTCCCTGAATGTTTGCAGGTGCTCAATGTTTTTATCTCCTCATCCCTCTTCTGAGGGAGTGATATGCTGCTCAGCCCTGTTATATAGAGGACAAACTGCATCCCAGAGAATAGGGTCCTCAAGGTTTTAGGATGGCCACGGTCACACAGGAAGTCTCATGCATAGAAAGGACCCGGGAAGCTCTGGGGTCAGTGGTTTCAAGGCAGCCCCCGTAAACCACCTAAGTTTCAAGGTTTCAAGGCATCCCTACAAACCACCTAAGTAGCCTAACGAGTGAGCACACAGGAAGCCAGACAGGTGATTGCCCACACCATGCCTGCATGCTGTCTAAACAAAATGTTTCACCAAGCTGGGTTTGGTTTCAACAAGCTGGTATTTTTTAAATAAAAATGATGGTGTCAGGATCCTGTTCCTGACAAGCTCTGCTCCCTGGACAAGAAGTATCAGAAGTACCACAAAAAGATAAATTTCCTACAAGGCAGGAAAAGCAAGAAAAGTAAAATTCCCTTCCCCGCTATTTCCACTTGGTGTTTAATTGTAATTGGGAAGTGTTAGGTGGGAACCGTGCACCGTTGAGCTTTCACATTAAACAGTTCTTTTCTAGAAAGAAAACTAGCGTAGGAAAGAAGAGGATGCTTTTCTGTTTGGGAGAAAAAGGCAGAGACACACACATCATTGCCCTCTGTGCTGGGAACATTTGTCTTTCTCCCATTCTCTCTTTTTATGTTTTCCATAATACAAGGAGCGTGGCCGTTATGTAAAATGCTCACAAGCAGATTCTGGTCCCCATCACCGCAGTACAATCCTTTTTTGCTGTACCTCTTTGTCTCTTCTCATCTCCACCTCTTCAGCTGGCATTGGCCTCCATGCTTCCTTCACATGCTCAGCTTTATTGACAACAGCTCTGCCACTAAACCTCAGCTCTTGTGGAGGTCTCTTACTCCTCCCCAGTTATTATTTGCTAACTCTCCATATATACAAGATACATTATTTTGGGGGCATATTGTGCCACCTCGCACAACCTCTATGAGAAGGCTGGGTTACAGATGTAAACATTCATAAAAAGCACCAGCAGAAAAGAGCCAATGGAGAAACAATGGGTCTGTTTAAAAGAAATTAAATAAAAAAGTCTATATTGAGAGTACTGATAAGTACTTGGATAGCTACGGGCAAAGGCCGAGCTGGAGTTGTCTTTGTTGTGCCATGCAAACCTCTGCCTCTTAACTCACATCAGGAAACCATTTCCTATGCAAAACCCATTCTCAGTACGGCAAGTTTATGTTGAACTGCATGCGTCCCCGCTCCTGCAGTTGGGTCAACACCCTAGAGAGAAACTAAAGTATTTCTGAAGCAGAAACAGCAGCCTATCAGTAATTCTCCAGACCTTGTGCACAACTGGATAGCTCCCTACGATTGGGAGAAAACTAGAACCTGAATGCGTGCCCTAATTCAAGCTGTTTGGGCGTTGCTAATCTCTCCTTCATGAAGCAATTCCTCCTAAACACCCGGATCCACCTTTCCTAATGTAGGACATAATAACTATATCTGGTGCCTGCCAGACATCTATGTGCTAGGAGCAAGATGGAAGTTCATCCAAAGGTGCACACTGCCTGCTATACACGCAGAGGGCAATTACAGGCAAACTCTAGGTCACGCAATATAACATAAGCAGAGCCCACCCACCATTACCAAGGAGGTTTACAAAGACTGCCAGGCAACCTGTCTGAAGTAAATGAGGGACTGCAAGATCCACCTTGCTTCTTTGGGGCAAAATGTACAGAGGGCAATGGCTATCCACCAGAGGGAAGGTGGAAACCCAAGTTATTTTCTACTCAGGACAAAACCCAAACAAATAGGGTCTGGCCTGCTTATAATTCTTTCAGGGTATGGGACCTTAGCCATTTTTTTACTTGACTACCAAAGGGTCAACATATATACCAGTGTTCAAGTACTTGAGAGCTGAAAATTCCTGACAGCCACCATAGCCAGTGTGCAAAGCCCATGGACACCTTGAACGTACGCCCAGGGCCGGCCAGGTCAGCCCCGCTGTGGGTCACTCCAGCTGACCTCGCTGGCAGAGGGCACACTGAGCTGCAGCCCATCTCCACGGGCCCCCAGGCTCCTGTGGGGATGGCTACTCCTCACTGCTTACCCCAGAGGCTAAATCCTCATTGGAGCCAGGAGCACTGACTCTATACCCCTCTGCCAGTGAGGGCAAGTCAATCCTTGTCTTGCACTTAACAGATCTGTTTTCCCCTGTTTAAGTGCCAACACACAAAGCGTCATCACTGCCATGTTGCTGTTTGTTCTCAAAGGACCTAAATCCAGAGGAACAAACTCCCTCATTATTCTTCCTACTGTTGGACCACACATGGGCAGGTCTGGAGGTGCTGAAGCTTCTTGGCCGTGGCCCAGGCATCTAAACTTCCTCCCTTTATGCATCCTATCCTCATGTCTCAGGCTTTCTGTTCATAGTTAAGGGCTAAGCAAACGGGATTTCCTTTACTCCTGTGGCGGACAGCTTTGCACAATGAATTCAGTGAGAAACGTTGGCAGCCCTCGAATTTCTGATCAGTGCGGTAACCTGTTCTCCGTTTGCTATTCGTATCACATTCAGTTTGCCAGGAGCTGCCTTGCCAAGCTGCTTTGCTTGTTTGCCTCCATTCCAGGTCAGCTATGTTAATTGATTTGTTCCACAGCAGCAGACATATAGGTATCTGTTCTTGCTAGCTAGGTTCATTATGGTGCCCCATCAGTATAAATTCCTCTCTGCGTACTGCAGGCAAACTAAAGCTTTGAGAGAAATGGACTGAGTTCAAACACTCCTAGAAGCTCCAGATGCAGGCACAGAGCTTTTCTAGGGCTGCCGTCCTTTGCAACAGATTTCTTGGACAGTTTTGGTAGCTGTTGTGGATCTTAGCACTTTATCTTTCTCAAAGAAGAATGTCTCCAATCACTGAAAAGCAGAAAAATAATTAAAAATGCTGAACAAAAGCACTCCACTTTTCCTATGGTCTCTCCTTCAAAGTTTGTAGTGTAGCAATATAATAGAGGGTGTGTGTAGATGGGTAGGTGGCTGAGAAAGAGTCAGACTCAGCGTATTTTGCTGGAGGAGTCTACTGCAGAGACCAGAAGCATTTTCTATTTCCCTTGGGGCTGCAGACCCATGGCCCAGCCAAGGGCAGCTCCTCAGACAAATGCCTACCCTGGGTCACTGTCCTACCACAAAGTAGTAAGCCTAGTCTCTTGTATCCCTAGCAGGTCCTTTGTGGGAAACACTGGACACCCATCAGAGAGGCTCCCCCAACTCAGAGGACCTTTGGAGGAAGGGGAGACTTGCAGTGGCAGTGTGTCCACTTGCAGGGATACGGAGTGAACAGTGTGGGACACCAAATACAACCTTGATGTTTAGCTTGACCTTTGCCAGTTTATCGGTCAGAAGGTTGCAACCCAAGCAAAAGGTGCCCTGGGAATGAAGGCACTGGAAAAAAAGGGAGAATCAAAAAGGCTGAGGAGCAAGCAGAACATAAGACATGGTCCTGCTGCCTTCCATAGACCCACCATCTTGCTCTCACATGAATTCATCCCAGGTCTAAGTTAAGCATAGTTGGTGGGAGAGGGAAGGTGCAACAGGATTTAACCTCACTGGAGGGGAAGGACAAGACAGCAGGGATGAAAGCAGAAGGGGGTTTATTAACTAGAACTCAACGCATTCGCATTTTTCAAGCGATAGGAAAGAGGAAGGACAACAGAGTTCCCCGAGAACTACCAAGCCAGAAAACAGTCATGAGAAGTGGAGCAGCAGCTGGGAAGAATCATTGGATAATATGTTTTATTTTAAGTGGATACAAGTTTGTATTTCAAAAGTCGGAAGATGAAGCCAGGTATCCTGGAAGATATTTAAATGCCACACTCAACTGCATATCCCTGTTTGCCTTTCCAGCCATTAGGAATGGTGTTGCTTTTACTAATGTCTTCCATATGTGCTTTCAAGACACTGTTATTAGCAATAATCCTTTATTCAATCACCTCTCTCTCGCTGGAAAACATTGCACACAGGAGTGCAATGTGCACCTCAAAATACATGCCCTTTGGGGACCAAAGCACGCTTCATTAGCCTGCACGCACTCATCCTTGAACTGCATACACAAATAGACACTCTGGCACACATGAGTTAAGGGCAACTCAGGTCTGGTCTATACTACAAAGTTTTCCTAGAAAGGCTATTAGGTGGTGAGAAAAGATTGCAGTCCCTTACTAACCTAGCTATGACAGCAGTACTGCTAGTATGGATGTAGCTATGCTGACAATAGGGGGCATTTTTTTATGTCATTCAAAACATTTGTGGGGAGAAGAGAGGGGAGTAAGTATGCCAGTAGAAGGACTCATATTGGCATGTGCTACTTGGTACATAGCGGGCTCTGGTGATGCAGATAACCTGCTCAACTATAGCATGAGAGGCACTGCTGTGTGGACAAGCCCTCAGATTCACAGCTCATAGTGGCCTACTAGAAAACCTACTGAAACAGAAAAAATATACTGCATCGCTGCAAAGACAAGCAATCAGTCAGAAACACTACACTCCTAGTCCCCAGACACAATCAAGTCCCAGCTGTAATCCTCTGTGTCAAGGGTTCACAGCTGTTCAGCGTAGCGGCTTTAATAGCAATTCACACTTCTGTTTAAATTCATCATCATAATTGTAGAGCCGTCTGAAAGGACGCCAGGTATATTTTACTAGAGGAGAGAGCAAGTTGCTCCTGCTTCCTCCAATACAAACAGATTCATTACTTCTTTTTGAGATGGGCTGAGTCTCCGTTTGACACGTGATATTCTGGATGTCATGCATGAATTAAAAAAGATGCTGGGAACTAGTGCTACATGTCCCCCCCTTTTCCCTTATACCAGAAACATCAGACATCACTCAACAGCAAATAAGATACAAGATGCAATGAGTAATGCTCTGAATGCCACCAGCACATCTATGCACTTAGGAGCACCCCCATGAAGCAAGCCCTTCATTCCCAGTCCATGCAAGCCAAAGCTAGGAAATGAAGAAATGTGGCTACCTCAGAAAGGCCTCAAATGCATCAAATAAGCACTGCCGAGAGAGCGCAACACTTAAGCACTTGACCTTTGTCACTTAGGAGCTTGACCTTTGTCTCCTTACATTGTCTTCTAGGTGTGAGCTGACCTGGACAGAGTGGGGGCAAATGCACGGGCATGCTTCATGGCAGTGAGCCAGGACACTGCACAGAGGTGGCATAAACATGTCTTCCTGGGGAGTTTTCTTCCTTTATTGCACAAATCACAGCAGTTTCTTGCTCTTCTGTTGGAAATCCTGGGCACTGGGACAGCTTTTTTTCCCCACTTGTAAATACATGTAGGGTTGGCAAAATGTGCCAAATGGAGACCCTTGTGGACTAGGATCCTTTTTATCTACAGCACCTACATGGCACAGGCAGCCCCTGGAGTCCACGTGACGTCTTGTCTCGCAAGAGAGAGACAAAAGCAGAAAGAGAGAGCATGTGGAGGTGGGGGGCAGAGCACACCAGACTTCCAGCGAGAGCAAGATGGAAACAAATGGTCTAGCTAATTGAGAGAGAAGCCAGGTGAGTGAGGCTATGACGGACCCATAGGGAATACCGACTGCACACAGAGGATAAATTCAGTGCTCCCGTAAGACAGGAACAAGGAGATTTTCAGTGAAACGTACTGGCCAGCAATCCAACAATTAAATCCCCCTCTTTTTTTTCTTTTAAAGAGCAATACATAATCAGCTGGTAGAAGTCACTGGCAGAAGATATCATCAAGGCCAAGTAGGATTCAAGGGACAGAGACCGACAGATCACTGTAGCTAATGAGAATGCTGGTAGGAGTATTAGATAGGGTTAAGAACAAATTTAGAAGGGATATAAAACTTAATGCTACAAGAGAAAAAGCCACTTCTCACAGCTAAGGGCTAGGACCCACTTCTCCCAAAGGGAGTTGGCTTCATATTTCTCCAGTATAGGCTTTCTTGCCCTGTCACCTAAAGCAATTGGCCTTGGTCACTGTTCTTGACAGGTGCAGACTAGAAGGACCACCGAGTCAGTACTTCCATCAACAATGTACTTCAGTCACAGTCAAGAGAGATGAAATTTCAAATAACCTGTGTGCGTGCTGAATCACTAGTCTTTGCTGCACTTGCCAGCAGGGATGTTACTTCGTTAGTTGTGACGGTGCTTTTCTTGCAATATAGACATTTAAGACATTCAGTCTGCACTGACCTGGCTCAGATTTTAACTGGCACCCTCAGTGAGAGGTTCTAAATCCCATCATCACTATCCTCAGAAACAAAATCATTTTGATCCTGGAAAAAAAAAAGGGGAATACATTTGTTAGGGAGCTTATGATACTTGTAAGTCCCGTCGACGTGAACAGAAGGTATGTACGTGTTGCAACAGATGTGGAGTGGCTCTGTCATAACCCACAAATACAGCGCATTCTGCTTGTCCAGCTGTTGTAAAAGGGTTTGATCTATAGTGGGTGAAGGGTGTCTTGGCGTAAGAGACCTGGCATCTATTTTCTGCCCACGGCACCATGTATTTTTTTCTCACTGTATATTTTAACAATGCTATTACAATCACACCAGTTGCACAACAATGTAACAGGTACTAGTCATCGTATTAGGCTAGCATTTTAGCCATTATTACAACATGTCTTTGCTGCACAGTTAGGCAGGCCTCTAACCATGTATTTATTTAGCTTTAAACACAAAAATCAATGTATGCAGCCAAAAACCATTGCATACATAGCCACCCACAGCACTCTAGGATTTAATAAGGAGTGACACTCTCACCCTAAATCCATCCACTTAGCACTTGCTGAACTGCAGGTAAAATTTGTAATGGCATTTAAAGTGCTCAAAATTAATGCCCAGTTATCTGCCATCCTTTTGAAGCAGATTGCTTGTTTCTTTATATCATTCCTGTTACAAAGGTTGAAGGTTTTCATTAAGAAAAAAAAACCAACTTTAGACAAACACCACACTGTCTGCAAGTCCTTTATTACCTCTCTAATCAGAGCGAGTAATTGTTGAACAACAGTTGAAGAAACTTCAACATGACCCGAGCAGAATTTTGAAAAACGCACGATGTACAGTGATACGATTTACAGCCGGTGGACGGCTGACGGGGAGCAGATTTTGCTCCTGGTCAGGCGTCTACATGAGCTACGGTGCTGTTACTAATGCTGAGTAAATTTTCTATTTGCATTTGCAGGTAGCAAATTTGCTCAGTATTAGGGAGGGACATGCATGCTTACTTCACAGTAAATTACGGTAATGCGAAGTTAAGTATCTCATATAGATGTGCTCAAAAAAGGTGAGTGGTAAAAGACCTTCCAACTAGATGGCGGGAGGTCCCCACCCCTAGATGGAGGGAGGTCTCCACTCCATCTCCCAGCCCAAGCTCTGCAGTCATGGGGCTCAGGCTGGGAGACCCTTATCTCAGGTCTCCCAGTCTGAACCCTGCAACCACAGAGCTCAGGCTGGGAGATAAGCATCTCCCAGCAGTGGCCCCGCAGTTGAGGAGCCAGTGCTGGGAGCTTCCTATTGCCAGGGGGGTTGCAGAGCTTATTCCTCCACCAGCTCTGTAAGCTTGTTCCCCACCCGCCCAGTTCCCCAGCTTGCAGATCCTGTTGCAGCTGATCCAGTGCTGCTGTGGGCTCTCCTGTTCCTCCCACTACGGCTTGCTGAGGAGCGGGCAGCATGGGGCTGCACACATGCTCTGTGATAATGGGACACAGATGCCATTTCAATGACAACTTTATCTCATCTGTACAGTTGTTGCTGTCTACTGGATAAATCAATGCACTCTGCACACCCATCCCTGGCCCCGGCCCACACAGGGACCCCTGCACCTCAAAAGGGCTCCACAGATCTAGAGAGCTCTGGTGAATAGATACGGTTGAACCTCACTTTCTCCTTCCTTCCACATTGAGTTTACAAGAGGAAGGGCTTTTCTGTGTGCTATCTATGGGGAGTGATCCCCAGTGTACTGAAAAGTGTTCAGATCCCTCCTCACTCCTCCCATTTGTTTCAATGGATTTTTTCCTTGGAAGAAAGACTTACAGTCCAGTTTTAACGTTAGTATCAAATGCCTTTGTTCTAACCGTGGTGACCCCCCAAGACTCTGGTCCAAGAACATATACTCTTTCGGTTGCTTAATATACATCACAAGAAGTTCAAAGTGACCCAGAAAAAAGGGAGAGAGAGAGAGCTGAGACAGCAGAGCCAACTGTACGAAGTGTATTCAAATTAAATATAGAAGCAGATTCAGAGCGGTACTCTGAAGCATATTTAGTTGACTCTCCACAATGAGATGCTTAACCAGCGCCCTGTCCAAACCAAGCCTGTCTATCAGTCTTGTAACTGGTTCATTAAGTTCTTGTTGCATAAATTACTTTACTAACTTACTGGGTGACCTTGACATTTGAAGACAAAAAAAAAGTGTGAAACCTGATGACTCTTGATTTCTGCTGGGACCTTCTTTGATCGGAGGTTTCTTTCTTTGCTACAGGATATTTGGAGGAAGGATCTATAACTTGGTTTTCTTAAATTGCAAGACGTGATTAGAAAAGCACTCTTGCTGCCTGCAGCATTGAAAAATTAAACTGCTATGACTGAAAATTCAAAGAAAGAGATCAATTTTCTTCAGCGCTAACTGCTATTTAATGTCCAATAACTTCATTGTGAAACTTCACCTTGAGATGCAACACAAAGTAAAAGGATTTGTACAAAACCGGTGAATGTTAGATCAGAAAGAGTAATGTGGCGCCAATATATTGTAGGTCGTGCACAGAAAGAGGTTAATTTCAGCTCATGAACAGATTCTGAACTTCTTGAACGCCATCATTATTTGAAATTTTTTGTGAATTTCTTCATGAATTTTTTCCCCAGTTGAAGAGCTCCTAACATTTATTCCAAATGTTCTATGTTTTTAAGTTCTGGTGGCATATATTAGTGCCAGGCCCCTCCAGCCCTGCCATGTGCCCCTGAGGCTACCGGGGGGAGCTCCAGCCTCCGGCTCCAGCTGCCAGTACTTGGTAGTCACGTTTGAAGCCAGCATCCCGGCCTCAGGCCATTCCCCCACAGGTCTGCAGCAACCGCAGTGGGTGGCAGGCTCGTCCTGGGGCGATGGTAGCTGGTGCGGCTGGTTCCTCTTCTGGATGCCCAAGTCCACAGCCAGTGTCCCATTGTGGTGCCACTCATGATACCTCCAGCTCCATGCCTGCATGGAGCCGGGGCAAGTGGTGGGCCTGGACCCAGGCAGGTGGCAGTGGATGCGGGGTTGGGGCTGAACCAGGGGCTCCTACGGGGGGTTGGCTATGCACGGGTACCCAGGGACCATGGTAAATCAGGCTAGGTAGGCTCAGGCCCTGCAACCCCATGCACTCCCCTGGTGCTGGCGGGCTGCTGGGTGCTGGCCACAAGCAGCTTGCCTCCCCTGCCCCCTTCCCAGGGCAGGACAGGCTAGGCTGATGGCAGCATCTGCTGCTGGAGCTCCAAACCCTGCTCCTCTCTCTTCCTGCAGGCCAACCGCTCTGCTACACTGCCGCCCAGCCCACGGTGCTCGGGCTCAGGGCACACAGGGCTCCCGGACAACTGGGGCATGGAGCCAGCTGTGCCCCACTCCCTGCTGGGGGACTGTCCAGGGAGGCACCCTGGGGTCGGCCCCCCCATGCCATCACTGCACCCTGAGCATGACCCTGCTACATGTGCACCGGGTGGTGCCAGATGAGGGGTGCCCGAGCCACTACGCCCTGCTGCTGATGATCCTCTTGGTGCCCCGAGCACACCTGCACTCCTCGTTTGGGACCCTGAGCTATGGCAGTGTGGGGGCAAGCCTGGGCTGGTCCGCAACCACCACGGCCTCTTGGAGGGCTATCTGTAGCAGTGATACAAGTCCCTGCCCCCAACTACGAAGGAGGACACTGCCACTGACGTCAAACCCTCCCCATGTGAGAGGCCATGCCCGCCCAGCTGCAGGGACATGGGCTGCTGAAAAAGTTTTGAACTGTGTCCCGCCTCTCTGTATGCAGGGTGGGGGACCCAGGGCCAGGGGAGTGTGGGCAGGCCAGGCAGGGAAGGGGGGCAGGGGCTGGGAGAGTGTTCCCCAGTGCGGGACTTACCGTGTGCTGGGGCTGGCGGATCGGTGTGGGCCTCCCTGTTGCAACGGTGTCTGGCTGTGCCCGGTGTCCATGGCAAGCCATGCTAATTAAAAGCACCCACCCATCATGTGTATCAGTGGCACAGTGTGCCTCCGTGCTGAGATAATGGCAGTGGTGTCAGCCTAAGGACTTTGAGGGAGGGGTCATATTATTTTTATTACTTAGATTTCAACATCTATGCTTCTTTTACACAGGTTCTTATATGGCCTTCATTGCCAAGTAACCCTACTGACCCTGAATGCCAGCCCACTCTGCTTTTGCGGTGGGAAAGCTCTCCTTGAGTATTTATGAGTATGTTGGCATTGATCCACCACGCACAAGACTGGAGTGGTTTCAGGCGCAGGCCTGCTCTTCATTGTGATGTTTGTTGGAAGTACTGTCTGAGGAGCCATTAAATGATGCAGCAGTGTTTCCTCATCTAAGCAATCTGTCAAGCACACAAAAGAAGTGGACGACATGTGTCAACAGCAAAGGGGAAATATTGCCATTAAGAGGTTTCCTGAAATTGTTTGGGAAGCATTGCTTAAGAACTTCATCAGTAAAATACATACATCACACACAGAATTCTATAATATTTTTATATATAAATACTAATGGCATTGTATTACTCATACGTACATGTGTGGGAAATATAGATTATATCAATTTAATATACTATCAACATGGAACATGTATACTTCTGTACACACACATGAAACTTATTGAACTATTGATTCAATGATTTAAATCCTCTTGGCACTGAAAAAAGAGCCAACCAGACACATACTAGAGAAACATTAGGAATTTTGTTTTTATTTTTGTTTAAACATGTCACTCCTGCGATTGAAAATTCATAGACTTACCAAGCTTTAACAAAATATCCTTGATTTGTGTGCTGTATTACCTTTACCTTTAAATAAATTAAGATGACTCTGAACATCTGTGGATCGCAATGAATCAGTACATCCTGAAAGACCTTCCCAGTGTAAAGACATTGTGAGTAAATTAAAGTAATGCAATACAATTTTCTCCATGGTCCAAGTGAAATACCAATGGTCTAATGGATCATGTATTGCCAATATAAATGGTGCTGACAAGGGAAACATGGGAGTGTCACATTAGCATATTCAAGGAGAGATTTATTTCTTTTGCAGAGTTACTTAGTGGGGAAAAGGTTCTTGGAAAGCTTAGGCGTCTACAGGCCAGAATGAGCAGCTCAGAGGCAAAACAGGCAGCATTCTGGGTAGCGGCTACTTTCAAACCTCTTCATCCAACATCTCAAAACCCCCATATCCAGACTACTACACTACTGCTATTTTTCTGCATCCTGGTAGGTCTGTCTCTACCCTGAACAACATGAATGGCTGCAAAACTCACTGGAAGCACTAAGGGTGAGATTTCCAAAAGCACCTAGGAACATGGCTCTCAGTAGCCATTACAAATAAATAGGAATTAAGTGCATGACTCCACAAAGGCTTCTTGGATAGTCTCATCTTTAGAAACTGTCATTTAGGGAGCCATGGAAGAGCAAGACCAAGTAGATTAAACCAAGGTCAAACAGCAATCACCCTGGCAAGGTCTGCATGGCAGACAACAGCATACTGGCATCTGAAGTGATGACTTCAGTGGATTCCTGTTCCCTGTGACAGGAGCTTGAGTTACAGAACTGGCAGTCTGTCCTTGCAATGGCCTAATATTCCTGTAAAGAAGAAAAAAGGTGCTAAATAAAACAGCAAAAATCCGGGCAAAGAAAAGCCAGCGGTGGACAGTGAAAAAAGTGGACTTTGCAGTATCTACTATCATAAATTATAGGACTAGTGGTCTGATCTTCTACAGAGGACAATAATAAAAAAAGGTTTTAATTGCACAGCTTCATTTCAGCAAACAAACTGCATTAGTGCAAGCAGGGAATGTTTCCTGTCTAAACATTTCTGTCTCGTGAGCAAATAAGCTACAAAGGCATTTCTGATTATTTCTACCGATAGTCCCCATTTGTACATTACGGACAAGATTACTGACTGGAGCAAACAGAAGTTGTTTTTATATCTCATTTGGGTAACTACAAGAAAGACTAACAGCAGTGTAGCATGACTGGCGACTTGCCCAGTCAGACCTTTCCTGGTAGATGACTCATTTCTTTTTTCACCTTTCAGTACACCCTTTTTATGAATGTGTCAAATATGCAAAGAAGCCAACTGCAGTTTTGAAGAAGAACAAGAAGTTATCAGAAAGGAGAGACGGGGACAGTAAAAAGTAGCTTATTAAAATTGGGCATCAATCCCTTTTTGTGCTTGCTGATTCTTCTGCGTATTTTCTATTTTACTGTTGAGACATCTTACCATTGGGACACCTAGCCCATTGCAGGACGCTAAGAAGAAAAGTGTCTTTGTTTGTTTTCCTCAAAGGACTATAAAAGCACATTTCAAATTATTGAAATTTCTCATGAAACAGCATTTTGAGTTTGGACCAGCTCTTCCCGAAACGTCCCACAACTATCAGAAGAGCTAGAGCTGATCATATTAACCCTGGAAAAATCATTTCCTACGGTTCTTGTGCATACAAGCAAACTTCCAGACCTTTTTCTACCACCAGGTTCATGCCTTAGCAGTAGAGACACAGTCACCTTCTGGAATGGACTTAACTACCATAAGAGTTGGACAAAAATCTCTCTTCTTGGAGGGCTAATCGTAGACTTTTGGCACAGAGCTCAGGTTTCCAAGCTGCTTTTCTGTGGGCTTGAGCTGCTCCTTAACACCATACTGGAAGAACATCACTGGCCCTGGAGGAGATCTTTACCATAAATCCCTTTTGAGATCCCTTAAACCAGGTTAATTTTAGTGTGCATTTCGCTGCAGAGCCTGATACTTTATCACATCATTTACCTTCGCTGCTCCTGTCTGCACGTTTGACAATACATTTCCACACCTCCTCACCATGAAGGTCACATACTCCATCAGGTTGATTATTTCATCAGGGTAGTTGCTTGCCATTATTACTGATGTCTCAACCTTTTTACTGACTGCTTTTCAATAACTCCAATTTCATTGTTTCCCCCCGGGCTAACAATGGATGTTATTCTCTCTTTCCGTTCTCATACACTACTGCAGGTTAAATATTTCCCCCAGCTCAGCCAGGCCATACATCATTGCACCTAAAGTTATCAACTGTATTAGATCCTGCACTTGATCCTCTGAATGCTACTTTAACATATGCTCTCCCGTATATTAGTCTTTGTCACTTTTAATCAATCAGAATTACAAAAATGATAACTTAGCTTTCAACCATTGCTACGGGTAAAATTTGCTCCTGAGCAGAATGCAGACACTTATCAGCCCTGAGCAGGACTTGAAGTCATGTACAGCCATCCAAAAAAGATGCATTTCACCTCAAAAAGTTAAAAAATGCTATTTTCCAGCTAAAAAAATAATGGTGGCAAGGGAGGATTTTCCAAAGAAATCTAGCTTAGGGAATGTAAGGACAGAGCATGCAACAGAGTGAAGCTGCACCTCTCAGAGAGATAAACAGGCAGCTCCTATTGAACAATATTGGCACCATATGATTCAAGCCACAGTGCTAATCAGAGTTTGCCTTTGCACCTGTTCTCTCTTGCTAATAGACAGACCCAAGCCCTACTCAACACCAACCTCTCCCCACTTGCCAAATTCAACAACATCTTTCCTTCCAATAAAGTCACGCCACAGCTTTCAGCCCCTTGTCTCATCAGATTTGCCTGCAATTTAACAAGCTAGTTTCCAACATAAAAAATAAGCTATAATTAATGTGCATTTGGAGCAGCTCCAGAGCCTTTCAGCTTGTAGCTAATAAGGCTGATGTTGAAAAAAATAAATCCTTGTCTTCACCATCAGTCGGTGGCACTTTAAGCTGGAAGGCATGGCTGTCTGATGAGTACAGTGCTTAGCTAACCAGTGACCTTTCTTTTAATCACTGTTGCCAGCCTGACACCAAGACAGCACTTCTAAACCTAGGAGCAAATGCTTGCCTGTCAAGTACTGTGAGGGACCATAGAACTGCTATGGCCATGCAACACAGTGGATCAAACAATATCACATGCACACACGCCCTAGGGCAGCAATTAGGTGGTATAAGTAGCTTAGAGGTGTCCTCCTAAGTAGAAAACGGACAGAGAGGGATGTCGTGACACAAGCCATTTCATAACCTACTCTACCTAACTGCTGGGCGTAGGCACACATGGGATGGGAGCAAGCGGGATTTGTTTCCCAAAAGCAGGGAGTGATCCTGCAGCCCCAGGCCAGAGCTCGGAGCTCTTCAGTCTCAGGTGCTGAACTCATGCTTCAGCTGGTAGTCCCCAGAGTTAGTCGAGAAGGCAGCTGCCTTGCAAACATGATGCAGAAATTTTACTGCACATGTGCAAAGAATAATTTCCCGTGATTGATTATTCAACCAAATCAAAATAGATTTTCACGTGGGCGATGAGTTCACTCCCCAACTTTAAGGCTTTCTCCCTCTTAGAATTTATCTTGCATCTTCACATCACAGCTGTGCTAGTCCTCTGCAAAACAAAGGTTGGAAGTATTGTCTACCATTGGCAAGCTGCCTATATTATTCTCCATCTCAGAGAGTCTTTTTTTTTCCTTGGGAAAGTTTCAACAAAAAAATCAATGTAGCCTACGGCACAACTAAAACAGCAAATCTCAGCCCCACAAGTTTTCAAATTATAAATATCTGAAAGCAGAAGGCTAGAGAAGCATTTCTACTAGTTCTAAATGCTGTCCATTTCTCTGTCATTAGGTGTCAAATGAGTGATTAGAGTTGTGTAAGAAATGGAGTTGAGATCTAGGAAGCTTTTGGTAGGAAAAATTGAAACAACAGAATTTTGTAACTGAAAATTTGAAAAAACTATTGGATTCGGCCATTCAGAATGTCCTGTCGCAACATCTGATGAAGTGAACTTGGGTTCATGAAAGCTTGTACTTTATGTATATGCATTTTATTTAGTCTGTAAAGGTGCATATCTACTAGGGTTGTGCAAAGCTTAAGGTGCTGATTCGATTCGGAGGAGATTTGGCCGGATTCGGTGGCCGAATCTCCGAATCTGAATCGAATCAGGGGACCAACTAAAAGGTCCAAATTGAACTGAAGCTCTCCGAATCTATTCGGAAAAAGATTTGGAAAGCTTTGGTGATTCAGGCAGTCCCCACCCACTGCAGCAGGGACCTGGACTTGAAGCTGGTAGGTAGGGGCAATGAAGGTGGGGCTGGAGGAGCAGGGAGGGGACCATGGCGGGACCCCTGCCAGGCCCCATCCCCAACCTGCTCCCCCAGCCCCTCCCATGGCTGCCCCACCCACCCCGCAAGTGGGGGATGGGCCTGTGTGATTCGGAGATTCAGCTGATTCAGCAGCAGCTGAATCTCTGAATCATGTTTGGCTGAATCAATTTGGGACAGTGATTTGTATCACTGAATTGAATCACTGTCCTCTGAATCAGCCGAATCCGAAGCGAATACTAGCTGCTTTGCACAGGCCTAATATCTACCCTCCCTTCACAAATCTACCTCCATTGAAAACATTTAATTTAAAAAGAGTTATTATGAATTGACTTTCAAAATGAATAGTAGTTTTGAATTGAAAGTTAATTTTGAATTTAAAGAAGGTCAACCATTAATTATTTTAATAATTTTAAACATGTTTTTACTTTTTTTTTTGCTCCTCTTGACCTGCTGCTCACAAACAGGGAAGAATTGGTGGGGAATGTAATAGTGGATGGCAACTTGGGTAGCAGTGACCATGAGATGATTGAGTTCTGGATCCTGAGAAAGGGAAGGAGGGAGAGCAGCAGAGTCAGGACACTGGACTTCAGAAAAATCAGACTTCAGCTCACTCAGGAACATGGGCAGAATCCCCTGGGAAGCTAGTCTGAGGGGGAGAGGAGTCCAGGAGAGCTGAGTGTACTTTAAAGAAGTCTTACTGAGAGTGCAGGAACAAACCATCCTGATGTGCAGGAAGACTAGCAAGTATGGCAAGAGACCTCCTTGGCTTAGCAGGGAACTCTTCAGTTAACTAAGTCACAAAAAGGAAGTTTATAAGAAGTGGAAACTTGGACAAATAAATAGGGAGGAGTATAACAGCACTGCTCGGGCTTGCAGGGATGAAGTTAGGAAAGCCAAGGCACAACTGGAGTTGCAGCTAGCAAGGGATGGGATGGGTAACAAGAAGGGTTTCTACAAGTATGCTGATAGCAAGAGGAGGATCAGGGAAAGTGTGGGCTTACTGAATGGGGAGGCAACCTTGTGACAGAGGGTGCAGAAAAGGCTGAAGTGCCTTTTTTGCCTCAGTCTTCACAGGCAAGGTCAGTTCCCAGACTACTGCCCCAGGCAGCACATTTTGGGGAGGAGGTGAGCAGCCAACAGTGGCAAAAGAATGGGTTAGGAATGCACCCGAGGGTGCTGAGGGAGTTGGCTGATGAGATTGCAGAGCCATTGGCCATCATCTTTGCAAACTCATGGTGATCAGAAGTCCTGTATGATTGGAAAAGGGAAATATAGTGCCCATATTTAAGAAAGGGAAGAAGGAAGGTCCAGGAAACTACAGCCAAGTCAGCCTCACCTCAGTTCCTGAAAAAATCATGGAGCAGATCCTCCATCCTCTATTTCTAAGCATGTGGAGGAGAAGATGATCAGCAGGGATCCTGGTTTTCTCCGATTTAAAAAAATCCCCAATTTTTGGTTTAAGAAAAACCACCCCTAAATCCACATTTGTCCATTATTAAAATGAAACACCACTATATATGTATGTATATATTAGTAGCGTTTCAATTAAATCACAGAAAAATGTGGATTTGGGGTTACTTTTTTTAAACCGAAAATTGGGTATTTTTTTTAAATCAGAGAAAACCAGGATCCCTGGTGATTAGGAACAGTCAGCATGGATTCACCAAGGGCAAGTCACACCTGACCAACCTGACTGCCTTCTATGATGAGGTGGCTGACTCTGTGGATATGGGGAGATCAGTGGATGTCATATATCTTGAATTAGCAAAGATTTTGATACGGTCGCCCACAACACTCTTGCAGGCAAGCTAAGGAAGTACAAGCTGGATGAATGGACTATAAGGTGGATAGAAAACTGGCTGAAGCAATGGGCTTAGAGGGTAGTAGTCAATGGCTCAATGTCTACTTGGCAGTCAGTATCAAGTGGAATGCCGCAGGGTCAGTCCTGGGGCCATTTCTGTTCAATTTGTTCATCAATGACCTGAAAGATGGCATAGAGTGCACCCTCAGCAAGTTTTCAGATGACACCAAGCTGGGAGGAGTAGTAGATATGCTCATGGGTAGGGCTAGGATTCAGAGTGACCTAGACAAATTGGACAGTTGGGTCAAATGACATCTCATGACGTTCAACAAGGACAAGTGCAGAGTCCTGCACTTAGGACGGTACAATCCCATGCAGTGGTACAGGCTGGGGGCTGACTGGGTGGGCAGCATTTCTGCAGAAAAGGACCTGGGGGTTACAGTGGACAATAAGCTGAATATAAGCCAACAGTGTGCCCTTGTTGTCAAGAAGGCTAATGGCAGCCTGGGTTACATTAGTAGGGGTCTTGCCAGCAGGTCAAGGGAAGTGATCATTCCTCTCTATTCAGCACTGGTGAGGCCACATCTGGAGTACTGGGTCCAGTTTTGGGGCCTCCACTACAGAAAGGATGTGGACAAATTGAAGTCCAGTGGAGGCTGAAAAAAATGATGAAGGAGCTGGGGGACATGACTTCTGAGGAGAGGCTGAGGGAACTGGGCTTATGTAGTCTAGAGAAGAGGAGACTGAAGGGGGATTAATAGCAGTCTTCAACTACCTGAAGTGGGGTTTGAAAAAGGATGGAGCTGGGCTGTTCTCAGTGGCGGCAGATGACAGAACAAGGACCAACAGTTTCAAGTTGCAGCAAAGGAAGTTTAGGTTAGATATTAGGAAAAAAATTCTCACTAGGAGGGTAGTAAAACACTGGACTAGGTTACCTAGAGAGGTTGTGGAGACCCAGCTAGACAAAGCCTTGGCTGGGATGATCTAGTTGGGGGCGGTCCTCCTTTGAGCAGGGGGTTGGACTAGATGTGACCTCCTGAGGTCCCTTCCAACCCTCATTTTCTATGATTCTATCATTCTAATTTTCAATATTGGAAGAAATTGCAATGTGACGTTTGCTCATAAAAACTTTGGTTTTGACAACTTGCCATTTCCCACCAGAAACATTCTGCATAATACATTATTAATTCCCCTGATCCTTCAAGTGTTAATAAGCCCAATAGAGAAGTCATGAAACTCATCTGCAGTTTGAAACAATTAAACAGCCTTCAGTGAAAATGGATCCACTTATCTTTTACTGCACTTCATTCATTTTTCCCTTAGTGAACAGCAGACCATTTGGAAATGAACACAGCTTGTTAGGGGAAAAAGACAAAATTCCTATGAAATTATCAAACATGTTGCTCATTAGCATGCCATTATTATTCTTGGGGAAGAAAAACTCTAGTTTAATTGACTTCCCTGCAAAATTAATGGTTAGACAGATGGCATTAAGAAACATCTGACTTTTATTGTTATATTAAATGGGGCACTGATGTCTAAAAAAACCCACACTACGAAGAGGTCTGAAGATCCCCAACTTAAACTAGGCCAAAGTATTGTTTGCATCTGTTGTTGGGTGGCACCTTATTTCAGCTCAGAGGTTCTGGGTGCTCTACTGGGCACTGGGAGAGGGCCAGGTGATTAAACTGCATCTTGCTCATAGGGGCAAAAGACTCTTTTGAAGCAGGGCAGCCACTGTTGCTGGTCACTAGGCAGTTATTGGAGGGGATGGTCATTATTAGTCCTCAATGACCTCAGTGGGTTCAACCTTGCCATCAGAGGAAATGAGGCAATAAGGTAGCAGGCCCTGCTAAGACATCTGCACTCAATGCTGCAGAGTGGCCAAGACGTTGAAGTGCTAGGTACACAGATGGACAGACACGACCTTCAAAAAATAAGGAGGGTGAGTTCTGGGGGAGCAGACATGCAGAGACACAGCTGCGCCAACAATATCAGGCTTATGACCAATTTTTCAAACTGGTTGTATTGTGATTTGGGGTGGGGGGTGGGGGAGGGAGAGGAGGTGGGAGGAGGCTGAAAGCAGGATCTGGTAAAAAAAAATGGATGTTTAAAAACTCACCACCTACATGCTTTGCTTTGTCAATGAAGCGTTGCAGCAACAACTGGGTTTTTATCCTTGACTTGTGACTTTATTTAATAATGAAACACTGTACAGTAATAATACTTAGGAATGATTACAATGGCTAATGGCTTGCCAGTGCAAATGGCTTTATTGTTCATCTGAAAAGTAACTAATTATTTCAAGAGCCGCAATTAGAAGCTTTAAGGGACACGAGTTTTGATTGCTTTTATTTTTTTTCATAAGAGAGAAAGAGAGAAAGATATTTTACCACAAAGGTTAAGGGATTCTTATTAAAAAGCCTGCTTTTCGATCAGCCATGGGCTGAGAGATTAATATCCTCTCTGTCTGATATTTTCAGATGCTCTTTAAAATGATGGGTGTGCTTGGGGCAGATGGTGTGGGAGGCCTCTTTCAGAGACAGCACATTAACTATAATCCCCTGCCCCGGGGCTCACGCACCATAGTAGGAACTGCCTGACCAACCTCCACCACCACACGACTGACATTGGACTCATCAGTCTGGTTAGCCACCAGCCTGCAGCAGCCGGGGGTGCCAGGCTTCAACAGAGCATGGCAGTTCATTTCTGGACTGGTATGGCCTCCCTCACCTGTGCGTCCTGGCATTGGCGGGTTGGGGCAAACAGCTCATACACCTTCATGGATGTGGCCTTCCTTGTGCAGGAGTTCTGGACCCGCTGCTTACTCTGTTGATGGATGGATGCCACTGTGCACTCAACCATGTCCTGCACCAGAACTGCTGGTCCCTTTCTGCAGCATGTAACAGCTGCTTCCACGCTGCCAGGTCAGCTCCAACATGAATTATGTCTATCCCATGAGCGGGAGCAGCAGGCAGGGTGTACGCCAGAGCCCTGGTCTCAGCAGCAAGAGCAGGCTGTTAACATGATCCATCGCTGGTCACTGGCTCTCTGATTGCTTTCCCCATTCCAAACCCAGCGGTGCCTCTGGCCGTAACACTGGCAAGGAAGTCTTTATATTGTCACTTGGATGGGGTCTCTCCCTATAAGTGGTAGCAATGACAAAACACATCAGAAGCACCATCTGTTCCTCTTGGCATGTCAGCTGTACAATCCAGAGTACATGTCTGTAGCTTTAAGTATATTCGCACTCTTACGTTTCATTGCACTCCTGGTGCACACGTGCTGGAAGGTGTAGCACAGTCATCTGCAACAGAGCTTATTTTCACTGCAGCATTGTCCAGGACCAGGTCCCAGTGAATCCAGCCTACTACTAAGCTCTACTAGCAGGGGTAAGTTGGTAGGACTGAACTAACCCTGTCACATGTTCTCATCCCTCATCTCCTGCTCCCATCTCCATAGTGCCCAGCTCTGACAGAGGGCAAGTGTTTTGAAAGGCTGCGGAGCTGACTTCTTCAGCCCCTTCTGCACCAGAGCTAAGCACCATTTAGGGAGAAGTGGGGTGAGAAGGAAAAGGAAAAGTCTGGTCCACTTCTCCAGACCTTCCCCACAACTTGTTATGAATACTAACTCATGGGATGAAATTACCACATGGCTGTTGTTGCACTGGTTAATGAAGTCTAAATTTCATAATGATATAAATCCTCAACGAGACCCATTCGATGACAGGCAGACAAAAAGAAGAGCAGGATAATTATTATCCATCCCCATAAATTAGTGTTAACCTTTATATAGCAGCACGCATTTACGCAGCACTTTATGAGGATACATTAAGGCGCTGCAGATTCTCTACCTCATTCGCACACCTAATCGAACACACCCATCACTGCCTCTGGATCCTCAAAGCAGAACCCTAACCCTAGAACCCCACTGGACCTTTCTCTAGTTCCAGATCTGGTCCTGGATACCTGAGAAATGCATGGCTGGAGTAGGATTGGAAGTACCCCCCCTTCCTCCAATGAAAAGAAACATAAGCCCAATAATGACCTCATCTACAAGGGCAGCGTTTCTTCAGGGGCTCTGCTTAGATCGTCAAACCAGTTGGTGCCCAAATAGACCTGCATGGTTGGTCGTACCAATATGAAACTTCCCTGCTTTTTAACTAGACAAGAATACATTGAACAAATTGAAAAACCCTGTGTAACAAAGAGAGGGGCTGAATGATCCAAACAATGGTACCCAAGCTGGAGGCCACTGTTAGTCTATAAAAGGCCATGGTTTGCAGTCTATGGATTGAACCCCCTTGCCAAAAAAAAGAAAAAATATATCTAGAAACCATTGGTCTACAGGACTCCTCATTTTTACTATGAGAGAGGCCACCAAACTGTTACCAAACTTATGGCAGTCTTTCAAGTCACTAAGGGTTTATTTTAAGATAAAACATGTTTGCTGCATATGCAAATGAGAGCTGTGAGGCCTTAAATGCAATCTTATACAGCATCACTGACCATAGTTCCCCAGTCTTACAGATATAGAGTCCTCACGCTTTGCTACTACAGCACATGTGCACACACACACATGCACATCCAAATGCTTTTGCGCTTGTGAAGGGCTGGTGAAAGGTATGAGACTGGCAGATCTGGAACCAAGTCCTGTATGCAAGTGCATAACAGGTGCCAGAGTCAATATCATGGATTCTATCCAAGTGCCCTTTATAATCTGGTCTGTAGTGCAAAGCACTGTAATCTGATAAGAGTTCATGAATCTCTCCTGAATTGGAAACTAGATTATAAAACTCAATTCATTTTCAGAGGAAGACAGTCTTTGTCCTCTCAGAAGTCAACTTCTAGAAGAGGACATTGCTATTTCTGGAGGCAAGTAAATGTGCAGGCACAGATGTAGCATAAAAAAAATCTTTTCTCTCATGCCTACTCTGTCAACTCTGTATATAATTTGGTACATTAGGCATCTTACTGATTGGGCCTATAACTGAATATCAAATAATGACAATATATAAATGTGAAAGCTACTATAATGCCTATTTGAAACGTGCCTCTTCACCACTACAGTCTCCATTTAATGGATATTATGTTGGCATCTGTGTAAATGTGACTCTACCAATTCTATTGACATCCAACCAGTATAATTCTAGGAATCTTCAGGAAAGATATCAGATGGTTTTACAACATTTACCAGGTATTATTGAGCATGTGTAGATGAAACGAGAGGCATGTGTGCACAACACTTTAAAGCAAGTTAAATGCTTTTGCACCACTTTAATGGCGTTGGTGTTTGCACGAGTTGGTGGTGTATTGTGCATTAATTCCAGCTACTGTAGCACATTCGATGGCATAATATGCCTTAAATGACTTTGGGGTGCAGCAGACTAAAATACCTCCGAGGAGTTTTAGTTTACTGCCCTACAGCCATGGAGCGAAGCACTGGGCTCCGTGCGGCTCAGGGGCTGTGCAGACAGCCCGTGCAGGCAGCCTGGCAGCAGCCCGGGAAGGCAGGCTCCACCAAAGAAAAAGAAAAAAAGCGATGCGCCTGACCTTTTTTCTTTTTTTTTCCCTCTGGAGCCTACCTGCCTACATGAGCTGTACAGGGACCTGGTCCTTTTCTCCATGGCTGCGGTGCCCCCTGGGACTGCCCAAGCCGGGTGCCTGTGGACAGGTGCCCACTGCTGCCACAGAGGGAAGCACCAGCCTCCCCCCTCCGCCCCCAAACAGCCCAGGGACCACTCCGCCTGCCGGCAGTTCACCCTCCCCTCCTTGCCGCCAGAGAGGCAGGCAAGACATGGGTGTACATGACATGGGGGTTTACTTCACCCTAAATTGAAGTGGTGTTTTTAAAAACCCACCACTTCAATTTAGGGCAAAGTAAACCCCCATTTTGTCTACACACATCCATTGTAAGCTAAGGAAAGAAAACAAGAGAATTAGCACTCTTCACAGAACTACTATGTCAGACATGAAGAAAAGAGAAACCTGGTGGCCTGTCAGACATTGACATCCAACAGCAGGGAACTCTGGGAACTTCAGTGGCTGAAAGGTGACACAAATCATCCACTCTAGAGAAAGGAGAAGGTTCTGTACATCACCGTCCAGGCTGACATTTTCACTCATAAAGTGCAATATTCACCTGCCAAGAGCAGAGTGAGAAGTCTGAGCGACGAACAGAAAATCTGCAGCAGAAACTTTTGCAAGAAAATATCCAAGTCATGCCCAGTTGGTTGTTATGCATCACATCAATCAAAGATGCATGAGATATAGAAAAGATCCCATTCCATCTCTGAGAAAAAGAAGTACTACCTTGGTGAATATGTGGTTGGCACTTGCTGAAAAGATGCAAAATAGCTAGGAAGATGCCTAAACTGCAATGCCTAAAAGGACAAAGGTGAATTAGAATGAGTTAGGATTCGTTTACTTCTGCAAGTCAGAGCACCTTGCCACCTGCTAATAGTGATACGTTTTGAGCAGTTGCTTCCTCCTACAGTGCAGTCTAGTTGATTTCATACCTACAGAGAGTACAATATTACAATTTTACTTGGGCATAATATTTTCCTTCAGGAGTTCACTGAATAATATGTACTATCTGACTTACTCTTCCCCAGTGGGAGGATTAAGTTAGCAAAAAAGAGTGCGTTGGTTAGAACACCCCCATGCTTCAGAGCCTAAATATCAATTTGTGTCAATCATAGGAGTAAGAACACATTGTTAAAATGAAATGACAGCCTTTGCCTTATTTATTTTTATAAGTATTAAAAAGGAGAGTTTTCTTGCTAGAAAATTTACTTCCCACAAAATAAATATTATTGTGCATACTGTACAACCAACTAACAAAGTTTGATCTTCGGCTTTTAAACTAAGCCTTGCAGTAGTGACCCTAAATGAATATGGAGGCAGATATGAACCATAAGAGAAGAATGCCTTTTTTCTTAACATAGTGTTCAAGTGATGTAACCCTGCTGGACCAGGAATTATGCAAGAGGCAAGGATTTGTTAGGATGCTCTTTTATTGCACAAATGCATAGCTGGGATAGAGTTAGATCAGCTTTCAAATGCAAGACTGTCTTCATCATCTCACATCGTCTACTAAGTGTGTGGCCTTGATTGAGGCACAGCACCCTGACTGTGACTCAGTGGGCAACAACACACACAGCTGTGCTCACCACTAAGCTTCTTAACAACCTTTTAATATTCATGAGACACTAAATGCGGAGTAGCCTAATTCTACTGTGCATTAGTGTGTTATGGCAAAAGTATTAGTCTACTGCACATTAGTGTCTCTTAAAAAGCACGTGCCAACGCTATTGAGCAGTAACACCAATTACTGCAGGGGTGGGCAAAATACGGCCCGCGGGCCGGATTTGGCCCACAAGGCTATTGTATCCGGCCTGCGGGGCCCCTAAAAAATGTAGAAAATTAATATTTATCTGCCCTTGATTCCTGTAAAAAATGACAGGAACCAAGGGCAGTAGGACCCAGGGGAAGCCTGGCAGGCTCCCACAACAGCAGAGCCTGCCCGGCCCCGCCCCCCAGCTGGAAGCCCCACCAGGGGCTTCTGGCCTGGAAGCACGTGGCTGCCCCCGTGGCGCTGGAACTGCAGGTAAGGGGGAAGGGGGGGAAGGGCTGGGGAGGACTCTGGGCAGGGAAGGAGCCCGGGGAAAAGTGGCCCGGGGAAAAGCTGAGTGCAGCGGGGTTGGGGGGGAAAGTGGCCCCTTGCCTGCCCCATGGCCAGCACCCTGTGCTACAGCCTCTCTCAGCCCACTGATGGGAGAGCCTGGAGCCAGCTTGGAGCCCAGGCTGGCAGCGGGGCCAGGTTACAAGCTGGTGCTGAGCACAGGGAAAAGCGGCCCCTCGCTCGCCCCGTGGCTAGCATCCCATGCTGTAACTGCTTGCAGCCCGCATGGAGCTTCCTGTGCCTGCTCCGGACAGCCCCGCATGGGCTGTGAGTGCCTGCAGCAGGGAGCACCGGTCATGGGGCGGGCAAGGGGCTGCTTTTCCCTGTATTCAGCACCAGCTTCTTCCCTGCCAGTGAGCATGGGGTTGAGGCTGTGCACTGCTCCCCGCCTGTACCACAGGGCTGGGGGGCACTGGGTGTGAGTGGGTGCGGGAGCCAGCGGGAACACGGGGCCTGCACCAGTGTCCCAGGGCCAGTGCCGGCAGGGCCCAGAGCGAGGTGGCAGGAACACGGGGTCCCAGCCAGCAGGGGCTCTATGGAGCTGGGCCAGCTCCCCCCTCTCCCTGCTGGTGCAGCCCAGCCCAGTTCCACAGACCCCTGCCAGCCTCTGTCCGGGGAGGAAAAGAGGATTTAGTCAAATGTGACCCCATTTGAAGTTCATGCTTTTGGATGATTTATTCAGGTATATTACTGGTCTGGTACCTTCTGGCATTCAAATGGCCGATGAACCCCTAATGTTGTGAGTAAGGGTTTTTTTCTACATTTGTTCATTGTTTTTACAGAACAGAAATAGAAATAAGATACTTGTTCCCCCGTATCCACTGTGCTGGTTAAACTGCCAGAGGCCTAGCTAGTAAGTTGAGATGCCAAATGCTTCTCCCTGATATTAAATTTGCATAAGAGGGAACCTCACACCTCTCAACCTTAGTTGTGGATTCAAGACTCAGTGCATTCGCAAAACTCAAAACATGAGCGAAAGAGTTCAGTAGGCATGGGATGAGGTTATTTCAAAAGCCACTGGCAGACAATTAACCTTCTTCCTGTCCTTTTAATCAGCTACCTCATCAACTGTTGGGGGCCTTTAAGATAGAGGTAAGAAAGACCATCCCCCATTGCTGGTGTGATGGAAAGATTATGTTTCCAAAGGGCATTAGGATCGATGACTTAAACAAGAACCCCCACGTTAGCCTCCAAATGTTCATTTCTTGCCATCAACTGTGAATCTGGCCCCCATGACATGGAGCACATCTTGTAGTCAATGGGGGTTCTCAACTACGAGCGAGAACAGCGGATAACATTTCTATTCACAAATATCTGTCTCAATGTTTTGACAGTCCTGGGATTCGCAGATATTATAGCTGCATCTTTAAATATCATCCCTACTAGTATTCGGATGCTCACTACTCAGAAAAGTGGGGCTTGAAGGGGCCTTCCAGGTAATCTCATAGCAGCTGCACTGTAGTAAAATGACGCCTTTCTAGATTTATGTTGGCAGAACTGAGCAGTATTTGACTCCCAGCAAAGCCCCTAGCACTCTGCATGGGTCACTATGATAAAAAGCGATAGGACGCCAGGTGAGGAGCACATCTAGTAACATAGCTCAAGGGAGACTTAGCCTCCAGGCCAACTTTCAAGTGACTTTGCATGTCCCTTTGCCCCTCACCCTGCAAAGACTCACCCCTGTGTTTATTCTTAAGCATTCAGCAGGCCCAAGGACTTCAGTGACGAGGTCTTTGCATAATTGGAAAATAAAGCGTGTCAGAAAGTTGGAGGGCATCCTAACTATATCAGATGGAGCTAGTTTAGGGCCAGATTAACGTTGGCCCCTGTAGCGGACTAGCAGCTATTCTCTTCCCTGAAGCAGAGTTCCTTAAAAAGAGTTCAGTCTGTGCTCTTCATACCTTGTTCTAAGACTGCAGCCAGCCCTCAAGAATGCACGCTCTTTATTATATTTTGGGCCTTGCTATTCATTTCTCTTGGCCTACAGGCAGGCACCCACCCCAGTAGAAGTCTTGGGCAATCTCAGGCCTAGTCTATATGACCAGTTTTCATGGCCAAGCTCAAGTTCTGTTGGCAAAGCTTTGAGTACATCCACACACACAGTTCCTCTGTGGCAGCAAAACCCTCCTTCCTGCCGGCAGTCACACCTCCTCAGCAGTGTCAAGGAGGGCATCTGCTGATGCCCAGTACCTGGTAGACGCCCCTGGGTCTTCTGCCAGCTGCTGAGGTCTCTCCTGTATTTCATGCTCTGCCAGCACTCAAAGCACGAGTGCAAGAAAATAGCTGCTAGTGAGGCCTGCCGGGAGCTCCCTTCTGCTGGCAGACAGCATCTGCCTGACGAGAAGGTAGTAAATATAGAAAAGGCCTCACTGAATTGAATCTTAATAGGGAAGAACACAGGCTGAAGGTTTTAAAGCAAAGTGTAAGCCAACTCATCTGGTTTTTCAATGCCAACATCATTCTTATGCTCGCTTCACCCAGCTCTGCTTGCTTTTAATATTCCAGACCTGGCTTTTTGCTTTTTTTTTTAATGCTGCTTCTCCTTCCCCATCACCCTTATTCTAATACACAGAAGTAGAAGAGTAATAAAACAGAGAGGAAAAAGGCCAAAAGAATTCAATATATTAATCTGGATGTTATTTACTGCCTTTGGGTCTCCTCCCAGCTCCATCGAGTCAGAAGCATTTTCCTAGGAGCAGGGCTGTTCAATAGTAAATGAAGAATAATAGCCACATTTAACTGGGCTTGATATCTGGAGAGGTCATTTTTCCTGCAGGTTCACTGAAAGGCAACTCACTTGCCAAGTAACCTCCTTTTTCCAAAGAGCTATTTTTTCACAGTTCAGTTCTCTCCTTGCAAATACCTCCCAAGTCGTATTAAACCAGAATCCTACTCTCTGCCAGCACTTCTTATATGTGGGATGCTTTTCCATAAGGAGACCTTATTCCCCGCCTACGTCCCATCCTGGGAGCGGTGACTGCCTAGAAGAGGTCCCACAGAATCATTAGGACAGGCTGAGGGCTTTGTTATCTGGAAAACCTCCATGATGCTGAAGGGGACAGACTTGAACCTAACCTGTGCCCAGTGTCCAAAGTGTCTTCCAGCCTTGTAATGCTGCTTTTAAAAACCCTGCATGACAATAATCGCTTTAAACCTTCTGTTATTCAAATGTACCTGTTTGAATTATTATAATTTACTTCGGGTTGTCTGGGACCTGATCCTACAAAGCACTGAGCACCTTCAACTCCCATCCTGTGATGCTAACAGGAGGTGATCATATCCTGCCAAAGGACAGCAGGACTTTAAGCATGTTTGGCACATCACAGGATCAGCTCCTAAGTATGCTGGCTGGTTCTCTGACTTGTCATACACCATATCCATGAAAATTATTGACTTCAATGGAGCTGCGTGCTAACTGAGGCTCTACTAGCATGGTTCAAAGGGACATAACAGCAAACACACACTGGGGCAGATTTGTTTTGTTTCTTGGGCTATCCTCTTATTTTACTTCTGTCCCAAGCCCCCCTGCTTTTTGCATTGCCCTGCAGCCATCCTTACTGCAGTTTATCAATTTGCAAGGTTAAAAATAAAATTAAAATTGAAAGAAAACTAATGGCAGGGATGTGATCACAAAAGAGAAGGGGTGTAATTAAGGAATTACATGCAAATAAGCAGCTTGCTCAGAGGAAAAAAATGAAGGAGGAAGAAAACACAATTAGAAGCCAAATATACCTTAGCAATTTAATAGGAAACATTGCATGTGACATTTAAAAGCCAACTTAAATACTGGCAGACAGGAGGACAGATCCGGAGAAGTCACCCACATAAGAGGGAGTGATGGTGTTGCACATGTAGGAAAGGAGTAAGCAACAACCCCTAAACAAGTTGACATAGAAGACCCATTTATGATTTAAGCCAGGACTCGGTCACATGTAGCACAATTAATAATACAGCTGTACATGGGGGATAAGCGGAGTATAGCCTCAGGGCTCAACACAGGGGGATACAAAAAAGACTTGAATGTTATGAAAGGGCTTTCCAAGGAACAGCGTGCCTGCTCCTGGTGACTGCCCCCATTGGATCAGTCTCCCAAACCGCCTGAAGCTGCCCAGAATACTATTACTCTGTCTTTCATGCAGCCCTGTGCTGCGTGTTAAGTCTGAGCTGAAGCCAGAGAGATCAGTCACATGAGGAGAGGTTTGCAAGAGGCAGAAGAAATAAACTAGCGTATTCGTTGCACGGACGTGCCATCTATAGACAGTTTCTATGCATTTGAACCACGCAGGCTGGCACTGTGGAAAGCAATGCAATCCTTTTAATCCTTTAGCTGCCACATCAAATGTTGTATGGACCTGATTTATAAACATCTTCCAGAGAGTCTGTGCAGACTCCAGCGTTGGGTCTGAAATCAGTGCAGACAAAAGCCATTGGTGATGGGACAGTCCACTTATGTGATTCTTATTTCTCCAATATTAAAAAGCTGCCTTTGAGATATGGCTGATTCCTTATCGTTAGAACTTGACCAGTTTAGAGAGACAAGCATAGGATGCGACGGTTAATAAAACAAACAGGTATTTTAGGAGGGAAAGACTTTCCAACTTAAGCATAAAGTTTGCTGGATGTCTGGGGGTAGAGGTGGAATGAAAAGAGACTGGAGGGACGTGGTGGTGGTGGCAAACATTAGACACAACTCCTGAGTCTGCTTAAGGCAGAGCGTACCCTACGCTGCCATATGTTCAGCAGCACTAAGCAAACACCTCGGCTGAACCTGCCTACAGTTGTCCTGTGCGACACCAACTTCCAAGGTGCAGCTCTTTGCTGTAGAGTTCAACCATGTATAGCTAAACACGTCAAAGCAAGACGCAGACAAAAGGATCAAGTTAAGCAAGGTGTAAAATTAGCCAGGCTAAAACTTGTCTGGTGGGTGCATTATAAATGGCTAGGATAATGGTAGTTAATCCAAGGAATATTTTCAAGGAGAAGAATCTACACCTTGATGCCTTTAGAGCTCAGGGCAGTCCATTACTTGCATAAAACTCCATCGTGTTTCCTGTTTCCTCAGGAGAAGTAAGAAGCACAAAAAAAAAAATAGTCTTCATTCCTCAATATGCAGCCACTAAGCAGATGCATTCATGTCACACAGCGATAAAAGCCTCTTTAAAAGAGTCAGAAGTGAACAAAAATCAGTGACTATGGGAATTAAAATGCCCACAGACACACCACTCAGCTCTCATCAGTACTAAGCCAATTGCACCCAACACAAAAGAAGTTAAGAGGCACACAGATATTAAATTATTTGTGCTGCCTAAATCTGACTGAAAGGAGCATAAGACAGAGAAGAAAATGCTGGACTGCATTTTCTCAGATACCCCTTTGCTAACAGACTACAAGTGGGGGGGAAGTCATGGCCCACTGAAGTCAGTGGGATTTCTGGCACTGGCTTCCACAGAAACAGATTTCCACGCCGTGCTCTTGAAGCCTTACAGAACTAGTGTTCTCATTATGCCGGAGACATGCCTACGTCCATGAGACACAACTTAGGTGCACTGTCAACATTTAACATGGACTGTCATGCAGAAGACAAGGTAGACAGAAAATCTCAGGCTTTGTGCTTCATAAACCCAACTTGAACCGAAGGAAAATGAAAACACTACTGTCTCTGATTGCAAAATACGTATTAACGGCTGCAGTAATATTAGCTGTACCCTTCCCTCACTTGCACAAGGGCAGGTCTGATACACCAGCCAGGTCAGAACAACGACCTCGTCTTAATCCCAACTGCTTAAACACCCAGTAGAAAAGGACGACCTCGAGAAGGACCAGGAAGTCATCGGAAGGTGCTTACCAGAGATCACAAATGAGGTTTTGCCCCTCTTGTTGGTCTGACACTTAAATACTTGCATACCTAATATTATGGCTGAAAGTAACCTCACTCCTTTCACACTGATAACATTTCCCATGGCACACATGCATAAGTCTTTGTGTATAAGAGCCCTTCCCAGCACTCGGCATCTTCCAAGTGCCATGCAGATATTCATTACTCCTCACACCACTCCCGCAAGAAGCTATTTGTTAAAGCTATGGGCCAGGTGGATGAAGTCCCAGGACAACGGTATGCAGAGAGCTGTATCTGGTATTTAAATATGAGAACAAGAGGATACAGAGATGATAATTCATCAGACATCACATCCACACAATCCGGGAGCAGAAACACAATGACTAAGGCACCAGCATATTAGCAGAAGACAACTTCATTGGAAAGTTTGACAACAAACTCATACAAGCCAAAGCCCTTTCTAGCCAAACCTGAAAACAAGATCCAGTCCACACATCAGACATAACAGCCAGGCTTAGCAGCTTCCTAAAAACCACAAATATGGAGGAAAAGCAGTAGGCACGATGAACACTCACCAGCTGCACGGGATGAGAAGGCAGCCCCGAGACAAAACACCCACTTCGAGTCTGCAGCTGCTTGTTTCTCCTGGATCAAAGGGTTTAGAAAAGCATGATGAGAATTGCAGAAAGGCTCTTTTAAGAGGGAGAACCCATTTTTTAGGAACCTCAGTGGCTGCTCCAGGAAAGGGGCTGAACACTTACCTTGCTGAGGACCAAGAGGCCACGTTTAAGACAGTGTTGCCCTTAGATATTTTGCCAGAAAAATAAAGCACCCTCCAGTTGCTTCCTGTTCCAGTTGACAATACAGCTGTGATCAGTCTCCCCCGCCGCTCTAAGACCCCCTAATGGCAATGCTATCTTGGGCAGTTGGTTTGTCTGGCAAACATCTCCAGGATCACCTTTTCACTTCCTTCCACCTGGCACAGCATACTAGAAAGGCAATGCTTATAGTCTCTGTCTAGAACAACAAAAATAGTTAATTCATTAAATTCAATAAGTCACTGAATAGGACAGCTAAAGCAAGTTCAGGCTAGGCCACAGAGGGGAAAGGGTTGTAGCTGGACCTATCCCGTCATATCCATTTGAATCTTGTCTTTGACCTCAGGAGAAGGACCCTGCTCTTCATAGTTACTTAACAGCAAAGGACAGATTCTTTAATCCAAATAGTTTACATAAAATAGCACGGCCTTCCTTCCAACGTATATAGGCAGTACAAGTGGAGCTGTTTTTCAAACAACAGCCTCCAACCCACCAAAGCTGTGTATTAAATCATAACAGGAAGAAAAGGTATCATCTGGCCTTATAAGCACATGAAATGACATTTTTCCTAACAAGCATCCTTATCTTCACTCCAGCTTTATAAAAGCACTGATCACAGTGAGAAACTGTACCACTAGTCCAGGTGACTTTGAAATCAAAATCAGAACAGATCCTGATAATCCTCAGTGATTTTTTGAGGACCAGTTAACATACAGTAGGCACGTCTACACATGCTATTGATGTGAAGCAATAAACTCCAGCGCAGTTCACACCAGAGTTTATTACTCCCAGGTGCTGCGTTTGCATGTATGCCTGGGACTGCAGCATATTAAGCCAGCTCTGGGGGTCAGCCTGCCAGCTCAGAGCTGCTCCACCCCGGCTCAACGTGCTGCAGAGGGGCTGGCTGGGGAATGAGGGTGCTACAGTGCAGGGCTAGTTGGTAGACAGCCCCTGCACTAAAGCATCCTCATACCCAGCCAGCCCTGTTACTGTCTACACGTGCAGTGTGCTGCGCTAAATAATGCTCTCGTAGGACAGTACTTGTGTTAGACAGTACTATGCTATGGCAGAGTTAATTAGTTTACTGTGGCCTAATAGTGCCACACATGTAGACAGTGACATTTTATGGTGGAGCTAATTAGTCAGCTCTACAGTAAATGTCTCATGTAGACAAGCCCAGTAAGGTAAAAAGCCACTTGTTTTCACATTCACCTGCTCCTTGGGTGAAGCATTCAGAAGCCCAGCAAGCAGTAACTGAACGATGGTATCCAATGGTCCAACGAAGCGCTGTGTCAGGTAGACAAGGCAAACATTATTATATTTTTTGCTAGCAGCAACAAAGCTAAAATAGAGTCCACAGAATCCAGGCCAGAGTTCAGAGTAACGCCCGCACAAGGCAAAGGTTGAAGGCTTCAGTGGGCACGTCTATGGGTTCATTAATGCACTGTAATTATGGGGCATTCAGTTTAGTACCTGTATAAGTACTGACTTCTTGTACCCTAATCGGCGCTACTGCGCATTAGCGCAGATGAACACTTTGTGTGTGACGCTTAATGCTCATTGGATTAATCTACTGTGCATCAGCATGTTTTTTGCCAGCCAGGCTAATGCGCAATAAAATTAGTCCAATGGGCATTAAGCGCCTTGTGTACACACTCCCACTGAGTAGGATCTTCAGCTGGAGACAATGGACAGAGAATCAATGAATCCCACTGAAGGTAATGGGCCCACTGACACCAGCTGAGAGTGCAGCTAATTGCTCCCAGGGTTGCCCAAGAATGTTCCCAGGTGGTAAAGGGAGAAATAGGGAAAAGATTTTGCATCTTTGCATGCAATATTGTCAAATTTCAGCTATATGTAAAAGATGAGACACTCGGCTGCTGTCTCTGAGCATTGGCGCCTTGACTTTAGCGGAGTTTTGCTTATTTAAGCCAATTAAGTATCTGTTCGGAGAGCAACTGACTGCTGCATCTGAAGTGGCCTATTGTAAAATGACAGAGAGATGTTGAGGTGTATACTTGCCCTGAGTAGAAGGATGATTATGATTTCCAGGAGGAGGAGAACAATCTCTTTTTTTCTATTTTCTGGTGCAATCAGACCCTCCTGTGGAGAGTATATTGCTAGGGAGCTCTTATTAAATGAAGCCTAGTAAAAGATTTAGGAAAGATAACACTGCTGAGACAGGCTGAGTCAGTCTTACTCAGTGTCTCAAGTGAACTATGCCAACAGACCTACCACCCAAATTACCTGCTATATCAATTGTGTGTTTCTTTTCCCTCGGGTGAATAAAACCACCATAAGTGCAGAATATGAAGATATTTAAAACCTGCCCCTGCAGCCCCATCTCGCTTTCAGCCCCTGTGACATTAAAAATGGTGCTGGCTTGAGTGGGGCCATAGACAAAGGCCTCTAGAGCTTGAAGGATCTGCTTTTTTCCATCGCAGGGGTAGTGAGACTGTGCTACGCATCTTTTCAAATGAGTCCCGTCCTGCTACTGTTTCTCTCTTTTATTCAGGCCTGAACGCTTGGTTAGACAGGACACGTTTCTCAAGGGACTTAGAAGTGCATTCACAGACCAGCTATAAACAAAAAGAGGGCGGGAGAGAGTGTCGGATGGCTTGTGGGCACCTGTTGCGCGTTCCCAATAAGCTGTCGAAAGTGGCCTCCCACGTTAAAGAGCTAGTTATCTACAGTCACGAACAGGTGTACATCACACATTCCTTCCCCTCTGAAATCCACGGCGGCGCTTCCCGGAGGAAGAGTGTAAATCATTACTGCTCTGCGTAACCCTGGGCTTGCTTTTGAATTAAATACTCTGTCAAGCTGAATAATGAAGGTGATGCAGCTGAACCGGGAACTAAGAGGAGATTGCCATTTCATTTTGCATAAGCACAAAACCAAATTTCAAACCCTGGTTTCCAGTGCATGAATTCTGGGTGTCACGAGCTTCAAAAGGCGTGTGTTCCTTTTCAACACTTCACAGTGAAATACCTTTTGAAATGTACAGTATCCTGCCTCATGTTTAGGCTTTCATCCAAATCCTTTGCATTTCCCCAACCAGAAACAAGCAGTAATTTGCTACAGAAATTCGAGTGGTTTAGATGATACAGTCCCAATTCAGAGCTGTGTACAGGCCAAGGCACAGAGCTCCCACTCTCTGGTCGCGTCTACACAAGACACTGGATGCGCAATAGCTTGTTACTACTGTGCAGTAGTGTCGCGTAACACTAAGCATGGCGCGATGCTACTGCACAGTCAGCGTCACCTAAAAGTTGTTCGGCGATGCTACTGCACAGTAACTCCAGTGACTGCTTGGGTATGCAAGTAGTACATGGCTACACAGTCAGCGTCTTGTGCAGAGGCAGCCTCAGGGTAACAGGCCTATAAAGAAATGCATGCATTTCTCGGTGCAGGATCTGGTCCTTACATATCAGGGCTGTACAAAGTATAGTGACTAGATTCATAAATAATAATGACCTTATTTATGACTCTTGGGGAATTCAGGTTCCCAAGAAGAAAACCATCATCTAGAACATTGCTCCCTTGCTCTGAATTTGTCTTAAAATTAGCATTCCCACAAGCTTCAAACAAGGGTCAGCAAACAAAGTGGATGGAAATTAAACTGACCTCCTGGAGACAGGTACAGCTGGGGACTAGAAGTGAGGCCATAAGACTCCTGCTCCTCACACTGGCGGTTCAGTGCCTGTGATTCACTGCCTCAGTGTCCCCAACTATTAAATGGAATAACTGTTCCTCTCTCAGGATGTGGTGATGAGTAAAGCTCACATTGACAGCGTGGCTGGAAGAACACTACTGTTGCTTCAGTAAGGATTGCTATATTAGCATGCTCCACGCCTTTGCTTTGAAATGCCTATAAACCAATTGATTTGATACTGCTTGAAAGAAGTAATACTAAGCATACAGCCTATTGAATCTATTAACTTCAGATGGCATTTTGCTATGAAATTAAATTGGAAAGGCAATAAAATTCCAAAATGTGGAGATCATGCTATACTTAAGTCATTGTAATTCAGTTAGCAAAATGAAAAAGTAATCCTTTTTAGCTGGAAAATAAAAATCAAGGACTCTAAGATGTAGACAAATCCCGCCCCCCCCACACCCCCAAAACGGTTCTCTCAGGAAGCAATCACTGAAGATTGCCTAGTAGACATCATTGCCTTTCATTCAAAGAAAAAGCTGTAGTTTAAGAAGACTTATGCTTTAATCAAAGTTCTTTTTTATGTTCATCAAAAGCACAAAAGTGACAAGAACTTTTAGTGAAGCAAATGCTTGTCAGCTTGTTGATTTTTTGATGACTAAAGCTATTTGAATATTATTATGGATGATTAAATTTGAATTGCTAATAAGGGACATGCCATATGCTTTGCACACCTGTAGCATGCAGCTCCTGGTTTTGATAGGTTATTAGCAGGCTATTACGTTCTAAAAGGGGCTATAAGAAATTACTGAGAAATGGCAATGTAGAGGAATGCATCAGCTTTTACATTGCCTCTTGCATTTCTCATCTGATAAAGTGGGATTTTGGCTTGTATAACCAACGGAAGAACTGGGACACATGACTGACCTGCCAATTTAATTCCAGCATAACGGGAAAAAGGAAAGCTCACATTTTTTATTGGACAAACATGCTAACACAGATCTTGCATTGCAGCTTCTGCTAGAGTAGCCTGTAGTCTCACTTAAAAAAGTATAAATATAATTATATCCCTTTCTCAGTCTAGGGTCTGAAAAACAATGCAATTGCTGCTTTCTGTTTGGCTTTTGCTGAACTTTAAAAAGCACAAGGTAAAAATCAAGGTTTTCTTTTTCCCAGCATCAAATTAAAAGTTTTGGCACCACTAGGGATTGCTGAAGTGATCTGCCACTCCTTTCGGTCACAGTCCAAAAATTAAACAGATTTTCCCCTGTAAGAAACTGTGCAGGGATTTTTATCCCGATTAAAAATATTAAACATTTATGGCACACAGACAAGTCCCTCCAGATTCTAAAGAGGATAGCAACTGCCTGCGTCCTTGGGGTATTTAAACCTAAATTGTCGGTAATTAATTTTACACTTCTTAACCACTGGCTTTTCCTTAGGCAATTTTGAGTAACATGAAACAGAGGGTTTACCCAATCTCTTTGAAAAGCAATTCTATGCTAGGCAGAGGTTAAAAACCTGCCCTCCTTTGTGGGTGTCAGAAAATTCAGCTCGAGGCTTTTTTCCAGGCTAAGATCCCTACCTGAGAACTAGATCATCTCTCTCAATACGCAGCTTTCTGATATCCAAGCAGGTTACTGAGGCATTCACTTATTCATCAATCTTTCCTTACAAGGCTGATACCTCATTTATAGGATGAGGGTATGGCAGGCAAACCTGACCGGTCTGCTACTGTCCGTGATATGCATTTGCAGTTGTAACAATTTCATAGTCCTCATTACTCACCGTTTACAAAGGCACGTACAAAACGGGTTTCCTTCACATCAGCACTTAAGGAATGGCTGCTCTTCATTCACATCCACATTTTAGCTGCCAACATTATTTGTCTGCAAACAAACATAGATGTCGGAAATTGGGCACAGAGCGAGTCAGAGGGATTGATGAATTCATTCATTTGTTTTCCCTTTCAGACACAAGCATTCTAGCAAAACCCTAGCCAAGCAGGAAAGCTACTTTGCAGTAAAACTTGTACTGAGCTAGCCTTTGCTGGAAATTTTTTATTAGGCTGTCCGCTTGACAAGTTCAGAGGATGGTAATCATGCCGCACAATGCTCTGTTTGAAGCCCTTTCCCATGTGGTCAGTTGTGCACAGGGAGCATAGGGTTTCCTTCTCTGGGGAAATATTTACAAATGCCTGCCTACTTGAACTTTCCAATTTTTTGTCTGATTGCGGGACAGGAAAAATTATTGCAAGTTCTCAAAAATTTTTGAGGGTTTGAAAAATCTGCTGCCCAGATCCAGGGCAGCAGAGACTCAGTTTCTCACGCATTCATGAGTTGAGTTCTTCAGGTTGATGGTTGCATAGGAGCGTAATTGCTATGAGAGGGTCGGGATTGGGGAGAATGGGGGGGAATCTTGTCCAGTCAGGTATGCCGGTAATCCAGTCTTGAGCTTGCAAAGCCCATCAAACAAGCATCTGAAAACGTCCAGATCATCCATTTGGCTCATGGTTGAATCTAAGCCCACACACTTGGTGCGTTCATAGGAAACTTAGCATCCAGATGTAGTGTGGCTACAACTTTGTTGCTACTTACTTTGACAAGGTTTCATTTCATTTGACTCTAAAGCAGAGATTAAAAAAGGGGCACGAGTCCATCAAAAGGCCAAGACGTCATCAGCAAACCTGAAACGATGTCATAAGTGTCATGGAAAGCAGCAATGGTCATTACTACAGTAGGCCCCAAATCCTGAAGTCTAGGATTGTGAAAACAAAACCCCTTACTAAAAAGGAAGGGAAGCACAAGATTGAACTCCATCTCCCATGTGATAAGTAAATGTGGCCGCATACTCTGGAACACCCAGGTACCTTGACCACAGTGAGTGTCAGGTTTACCAGCTGCAAGGACAGTGTTTCTTACAGCAGGTTTAACATGTATTCCTTCCTCGAAAGGCAGATCACTACACGTGGAGATGAGAGCTGCCAGGTAATTGAAAGATCCTGGTGACTAATGAGCACCCTAGGGCATCAGCTCACAAGAGTGATATTGAAATAAGCCACAAGGTCATGAAAGATATGCAAGGACTTAAAAAAGTAACACTTCAAAAAATCCTGGGGACTCCACCAGATTGGTGCTGACGTTCCCGCAGAGTGAAACACCTCATTAGAGAGTGAGGACGGGAATGACTGACACCTGGGCTCAGGGCAAAAGGAACAAGCAGGGAGTAGGTAGGACCCTCATTAGGGTTAACTGGACTAATAGGGAAAGGATATGAGCAGAGCTCTTTTATAGACAAGCCTCTCTCTGCAGGAAAAGAAAGAAAACATACAAGATGCTGCCTGTTGGAAAACGGTTGGGGTTATTTAGTTTTTTCTGGCAGATGATGCACTAGGAATGGAGAGAACAGTCAGACACTAATGATTTGGGGATGAAGTCGTGAAAATTGGAGAGATCTGAAGGAGACCTAGCCCTGGGGTCCTGAGTGGGATCTACTGCTCAGCATGACATTAACTGAAACAAGGCTTAATCCCCTGCTGCCCCTCACTGATGTCATTGTGAACAGCATTAACCCCTTAAGCTTGGCGCTATGTCACTCTGTCACTTCCTCTTACAATGAAGACTCTCCAAATTCTGTATGAATGTAATGTCCAAAAGTGCCTAAGTGGATTAGGCAGACAAGGTTCCTTGGGTGAATCTGATATCTTTTATTAGACCAACCCAAATAGTTGGAGAATATTTATTAAGCAAGCTTTCGGGTTCAAAACCCTTCGTCAGGCTAAGGAAGTTTCAGCAGTTGGTGTGTGCTCTTCCTGGATGGAATGAAAAGTGGATTAGGACTTTTAATTAAATCTGTGCTACTATGATAGGTCACTTAGGGCAATGGGTCTTAACCAACCCACCAATATGCAAAGGGATGCAGTTTTCAACACTGCTTCACCAAGTGAAAATGAAGTTGCTGCTGCCACTGTGAATGCCTTTATATCTAACTGTGCCGTGAGATTATGAAAATCTAATGAAACCTGCTTTGAATCATAAGAAAACATAAGTGGTTTAATAAAACAGTCTTCTCTTTCCCAAACCTTAGGAAAATATAATGTCATCCCTGCTCACTGTACCGTTCAGGAAACTCAAGGGCCTGCAGAGTTTCAGAAGGCAAATTCTTGCTTTTTATGTTAAAGTCAAAAGACCTTGAATGTGCTGTTTAAATTGAATTTGTACATAAAAAACCCAAAGTTCTTTAAAAGAGCACATCAATAAAGTAACACCAGTTTTGGCTGCCTTGTTAAGGATTAGTGGTTTTAATCCGTTTCAAGTGTGGGTTGGGAATTAGAAAACAGTGCTGAGATATTAATAACAGGTCATTCAATGTGCACCCTTGCATACATTTAAACGGGCTGGGAGGAGTTTTTATGCTGACTGTAGAATGAGCTGATTAGATCAAATAAAAATCTCATTCAAAGGCCTCTGTGAACTTAAGACATTCAGGATAAAGCCTGGTTTTTCCTTCTAGAGGCTGCATCCATCTTTCCTTGTTGCTCCTGTCGCTAATCCGGTGGTAAAGCAGGAGTATAACTCTTATACCTCTGGAGTACCACAGAGCAGAATGGGAGCAAAATGGGACCTCTGGGTTGTAGCCAGTTGTTATAGTCTATAGCAATGGTTCTCAACCCATGGTCCGCGGGCCGCATGAGGCCCAGTCAGCACACTGCTGCAGCCCATGTGACATCCCGGTAAATGGATACACAGGAAGTAAGCTGTGTGGGTGCAGCCCACATAACACAAAGAGATGCAAGTATGGCCCACTGTGGCAAACAGGTTGAGAACCATTGGTCTACAGCAATGTGTTGGTCAGCTGTCAACCGATGCACCATAGTGGTTAATGTGAACCTACTTCATATTCCCTTCAATTAATATTACATGATAGTGTAGGCTGGGAACGCTTAAAAATACACATTCATATTTTATATTTAAAGGTTTAAACGTAGGAGGAGTCCAGGCACCTTTCTCCAAAAAAGACTGAGTCATACTCCCTGTTTACACTGTATAGTAAAATCAGGCACTGTACCTGTGGTGGCAGCTAAATATTCTGGTTTTAAAAGGGTAGGTCTCCTTGTCTTGCCATCTTAGAAAAAAAATATCAAGAAGTAGTTTTCATTCCTGCAATGCAAACTTTTTTGGGGAAGAGGTACATTTAACTCTTTAATTATAACAACTTGCACGTAAAATCTAATTATGCAAATATTGTAAACATGACAAACTATACATTTGGTAAGAAGCAAAATGCCAACGTTGAAGAAGGAGAGAGAATCTGCAAACTCAAAATAGACCTCAAGGCAGTAATTCAGATTTATGCCAGAGTTATATGCCAATCACCCATCGTATTTTAATCTCCTGCCTCTAAATCCAGTTAGAGACAGAGGACCTTAGTTTGTAAGGTAAATCTGCAATTTGGAAGATAAGGCCTCTGATCAGCCACATACTTCCTGTGTGATGCTGGGCAAGTCAGTCAGGCTCCCTGTGACTCAGTTTCCCATGGTAGGGATAATAACGCTGCATACACTGTTGGAAGGGTAATACTTTAAAGACTGTGAGAAGCTCAGATATTTCTGTAAATGGATCTTAGAAATGTATTGTGCTTATATAGACCACATTATTTTATTTATGAGAAATAAAGGACAACATGTTAAAATTTAGGGAGGTAAGGATTTCAAAATCATCTTCTGTCTCAGCAGTTTAATCATATGTAAAACAAGTTATTTAGAGGAGAAGTTCTCAAGCTCACTCCACTGAATCTCCACCCTCAACCCCATCCTGGCAATTTTTCCACAGCCCTTTGGAGAAATGTATGGTACACCACAATATTTTTTGTGCAGCAGATCCTGTGTGCAAATGATTCCTTCCCTCCTAAATAAACATGCAATTTTGCTGGAAAAACAATTGGCATTTTGGCATCTTCAAAAAGTGTAAAGGTAGGTCTCAATCTAGCATTAAATAAACCTAATGTAACTAATTACCATACATGTGCAGATTATTGAGATAGGTGGTCTTCTAACTGTGCTGTACCGTATGCTCTTCCGCACCCTGAAAAAAGAGAACAGCCATTGTGCAGTGCACTCAGGTCATACCCCAAACCTTTTCCCTCCCTTTCCCAATCACCACCCCTAGCGTGCCCATTAAACTTAAATCAGTGATCACAGCCTTACATTAGTTTCCCATCAGTTTGGAGGCATCCTGCATGTGCAGTAATATCAAAAGCCATTTCTGTTCATTTTAAAGCTCCTTTATGCTGCCTAAGTCATATGAGGCTTAAGGACATTGAGAACTTGCCCATAGCGTCCCGTCTTAAATGAGCTGATTGGAACTGAGTTTGCATGGATGTTGTTTTCTAAATTTTTGCTTTTGCCTGTCTAGACTCGCCTATGGTTTCGCTCCCTGGTTACATAATACAGCATCTGCTCTGCAGCATGACACACGTGCATTAGCAAGAGGGACCTCTTTCACCTTAACAATGTACACATCCTATGGGCACTGGAGAATAATTGCCATTTTTGCCTCTATAGGTAGGATGGTCATTGAAATGACAGCGTGGTCCATGCTGTGAGGCAGATTATGTCCTGTTGCACTGGAATAAGAACCAGCACTCCAATATGAGTTATTTAGACCTGTGTTGTATGTGCAAGGCCATATACACAGCTACCTCTCCTCCCTGAAGCAGATGCATACAGAGTAGGTAGAGAGACAGAGGGAAAGGACAGTCTTGGCACCATCCAAACCATACTCTTAGTCAGACTAATAAGTGAATGCTTGTACAAACCAACAGATGACAACCGCAGGAGGAAGCAAGGGAAAAAGGCACGACTGCATTTCTGCCTCTTAACCCCACTCAGGGCACTCTCATGGTGTCTGTGTTTACACACTGCCCCTTCTGCACAACTGTTTCTCAAGACATGCTCTACATACAACCACGGTTAAACCACATGAAAAAAAAAAGAGATAGATACATATTTCTCTTAAGTTGGTGCTTCTGTTGCCAGGACACAAATGTAAAGGAGCTTAGATTTATGGAAGGGCTTTTAAATTGATCTTCAGCATTTCAGGAAGAAAATTAAATGCCTTGTTGTCTTGGAGACCACCTACAAAGAATGCATCTTCCATAACAAAGGACTGTACATCACTGAACAAATGAGTTTTCCAGAGCTGGCACCTTTAAAGCTTTGCAATCTGTACAAATGTTCAGCCTTTGATAAACTACCTTAGTCATTTAACCTACTAATTGGTTGTAACTCTTAAAATGTTACATGGATTGTTTGAATCACATCTTGCAACATGGCATGATTTCATTGATCACTCTCCTCCTGACTTCTCTGCTGGGCAATTTATAAAAAGTTCTATGCAGAGCTGATTGTGCAAACACAATCAATATGGATTAAACTGCTTTTTAAAAATTCCTCCTCCTCCAAAACTATTATGGATGAAATTTGGAAAGAAGGTTGGACCACAGGAGAACATAAATGCTGTAAATCACAGTGTCCTGACAACATGAACTCCTGCACAGTGTTTAGATTCCATTCTTATGGCATTCATCATCACAAGGAAGAGTGCAGAGACGTACCATTTGCTGCGATTTCCAAACACTTCTAAGCATTTTCCTTTAGAACAAAAACACGACTTCATTAGCAGAGCTGAGTAAAATAGTATATGCAAATAAATATTATTTGAAAAATTCAGGCCAAATTCCATGGAAAGTTTCAGCTGAAAAAAGTAAAATGTTTTGTTTTGACATACTGAAACTTCAACTTCAAAATGATGCTTTGTTGAGCTGAACTCAATTTTAAAAAGAAGGTTAAATGAAACGTGTGGTTAAATTAACTGTTTTGTTTGACCTAACATGAAATTCTTTGGGTTTTTCATTTCAGTGGGAAAGCATAAAAGAATTTTCATTTAAAGTCAATCAGAACCTATTTATTTTCTTTTTGATGCATTCAATTATTCACAAGCTCAGCTCATAACCCTAATCCAAGATGAGAGCAGAATAAACTTGAACTAAACTTTCATTTTCTGGTCTTGTTTATACCTGGTTCCCAACATGTCTGTTGGTAATAGTAATGCACAGATTTTAATTGGATGGGAGCCTAAAGAACACTAAGAACATGTTAAGACATTCCTGACCTGCAGGATTCTTTGATGTGTTCTGAAGGCCTTAAATTAGCTCTTCAGAAGTATTTTAAGGGTTAAGTCCCCTGTAGCAAGGATGGCTTAGCAGTGTTCAAAGAGTGAGGTGAACTCACTGGGAAGAGCTTGATGGCAAAATATTAAAAAGGGGCTCTGAGCAGAACCTCAGGAGGTGATGGCTAATGGCTAGAAAATAATATTTTGAGGTTTGCTTTTGGGAATTGACTTGTAGGTAAAGTAGAACAATGGTCCAGAGCAATGGCAAGGGTTAATTGATTTCTAAAAGCCTGTTTGTGACAAAGTTTCCTTCAAGGCTCATTGTGTCCAAAGCCAACAGACACACAGGCTAGGAAACTGAAAACATGTACCACACTGTTTCATAACATGAGATAAGATGGCATTAAGTCATGGTGCCCAGCTGCAGAGCCTTTGGGCTTTCCAATTTTGGTAAAGAGACCAAATTAGGAGAAACCAGTAAACAACCAAATTAAGATGTGTGCATGTGATGGGTTAGTGACACAAAGGAATATGCTGACAGAACAAACCGTGGATAGTATGACAACCACAGGGAGGCTAATCAATGGTACCCAGAGATGAAGAGTCATCAGAGGGAAGAAAGGATACAACAGGGGGGGATTTCAGAGCAGCAAAGGGTTCCCAACCCAAGGCCACCATGGACAGAGGGCCGTCTCAACCCATCTCACCTACCCCACTGAGGTGGGGGGTGGGCCTTGGCCCTTGACCTCCAGGATGCTGCCATCTGACATTCAAGAGAGAACCTCAGGCTGAAGCTTGCATACTGGCCAGATGTACCTTCCCTCTGTGACAGCTCTAGGACTGATAGATATAGAACTGTTTGCATTATTCTTATCTGCTATCACTGCATATCAATAAAAATGTGCCTTTTATTGAATAGGGAGATCACGTTTGGTCTGAGGGTTTGGGTCTTCCCAGAACAAGGTATCTGGGTCATAAATCCAGTGCCAATAATGGCCACCTGGTGCCTACTAAAGGGACAGCTAGAGGGATGCTAGACAGCACATACCCCGAAAGGCTTTGAAGTCCTAGCCAAAAAATCATGGCTTTGTAGAGTTTTGGGGTACCAGACAGAAAAGCAGCTGGCTCCTCCTTTTAGTGCCAGAAACTCCCTCAAGCACAGCACTGTGAAAGACATGTTACTTGATAAAGGCAAGCTTGGTGAGAGCTCTTGGCACATGTACGCCTTTACAAATGTTTCAACATCTAACAATCAGCAAATCTGTTGCCTGAGGCATGCGTCATCCTCTCTCCATATCACTGTTCTGATGCTTTTTGGAAGGGGGCATTCAAAATAGTCATACATTGTTCTCCTTCCCTGGAACACATGGGATTGTTTATTTGTTCCATTCAG
>NW_005842112.1:48760-51504 GCF_000455745.1 Alligator sinensis
AAAGGAAAGGCAACTTGTGGCAGGCCCTCGCCTCACTCACTGCACCGCTGATGTCCAGCTGGCCAATTTGCAGGTGTCTGGGCAGGTCCTGAGTGGCCAGAAGAGGGACTGCAGATTGGTCCAGCCATTCAAAGCTCCCAGGATAACAAGAGCTTGGCTGCCACATCTGGGGGGAGAGGGAAGGAAGAAGCACTTGCTGCATCTCTGGAAGTCTTCCCCGTGGCTGGCACTGATGTGATGCAACCACATGCAGGAAGATTACTGGGCAGCATGGCAGCTCAGACCATGGCTGGTACTTCCCCATGGCATGTGGGCTACCACTTACTGGCATCAAGGTCGTTGGAGACCCATCTTGGGGCAAGGAGCCCTGACAAGCTGGACAATATGCTGAAGACCAGACGCCTGGGAAAGGGAGCCTAGGTCCCAGTGGAGGAGTTGCCATGGACAGACCAAAGGACTCAGACCTACCTGAGAACCCACCCACATGGGACTTTGGCAGCAGGTACACCCAGGGCAGCTGGGGAGGGATGAAGGCATCCCAGGAGGCATCAGCAGGACCAACAAGGGGGAAGAACCCACCTGAGAGCTCAGTGGTACAGCCTGCCACATTTGAATGGGGCTGGACACTAGATTTCACAGCCAGCCAGTGTCAAGACCCTAATGGTCATGGGGGTGTGAGACAACTCCCCACGAGACATTATAAGAGGTAGCCAGGTGCCAATTGACCCAGGGCACCAGTGCTCTTAGGGATATAGCTCTCAGTGAGGGAATCGCATGGCAGCCATACAAAGTGCCCCACATGTAGGTGGGGGTGCGGAGAAGAGGCATCAGATGCAGTGAGCATCGTCACCCTGCTCACTCGTGTCCCTGAAGGAATTTCAGTTCATGTATCGTTAAGTTGCTAGGTTTTCAGTTGGAGACACCTGAATCACAGTCCTGTCAAAAGCCATGGAAGCAATTCTTCTGGGAAGAACAGATGGTACCTGTGGCACGTCCAGATCTTACCGAGACCAAGCCAGATCACCCGAGTGGAAAGGGGTGGGGTCTACGGGGGGTAATGAGTCCCACAAAAGAAGCACCATTCAAGGCACCCAGGACCATTGAGAAATGCTGAACAACCTCAGGTAACATCTGTCATAACCCAAAGGTATGATTTTGTGTGTGTGCTTCGGCACCAGAATTATCCCCGTCAAATTATAGCTTCATTGCACGGTGGAGTTTCCTACTGCAGAGGAAAGCTCCGGTGCAGGGACGAGTTTCCCGCCTATTTGTGATCTCCTTTGCAAAGTGCATTGCTCAAGTTGCAGGAGAGATGCACGGTGCAAAGGATTTCCCGCCACCCACACGCAAATGTGTGTCTCGCTATTGGCTAGTGCTAAATTATTCCCACGTGGCGGCTTGGCCTGTTAGCCGTATAAGAGGCTTGAGCGGTTTCCGCCCAAGCCGAAGAGGACTCCACATCCATCTCGTGGGGACTCTGGATACATGGCAGGAAAGTCCCCTGTGTGAGATTCAGAGGAGTTTGGCGACCTGATCCATCGCCCACCTCTTCCCGTCTTCGAGCGATAAAAATTATAAGACATATCTACGAGTATTTTGGTGGCGCACTCACCTAGAGCATCCGGAGCTCTGTTTGCGTGGAGCCTAGCAAACTCCACGTGACCGTTCATGTTGTCTTCGTCTGTAACCGCAACTCAAGCAAGTTTTCCAGCCTACACCACTACCATCACTGGTGTAAGTAAACAATCTTTAAATCTACCGCTAAGCGTCTGTGCCTAATTCCAGCTCGTCAAGCATCCCCCCGCTCCAACCCCGCATGCCCGGGCTGCCGGCCACAGCCCGCATGCAGCACGAAAAGGGCCCGGATTTCTCCCGGCCCGCACAACATCAAGTCGTGGCAGGCGAGTAGACCCTGGTGCGGTATGCTTAAGCGGGCAGGGCATGCTATTGGTGGCACTGTGAGCATAGGCCCGCTACACAACTGATAAAAAAGGGCAGAGAGGAAGTTTCCTTGCCCTACATTTGTCCATATTACTGAAGAATGCTTCCGTAAATTTAGCAAAACTTTGTTGACACCTTAAAAATTTCTTCAGCTAAAGGAAAGATTAACTACAACCAACTCGCTCTGTTTCCTATTGATCTGTTCACCCCTACTGGTTCTGAAATAAGATGCTATTTCTAGGCTGGGAAAGAGGAAGTCATAGAACCCAGCCTGATAGGGAAGAGGAAAATCCTTGCTGAGTTTAAGTATATATTTAATTTGTTTTCAAATTGATCTTTGACTTTGAAGAGGTTCATAACAAAGTTGAAATACATCAACTAAAATTAAGGTATTACTTTGCATTATCCCCAACTGAAAAATGGTTTTAAAGAATGGGTTTAATAGAAACAGTTATTATACTTTATCAACATCGTCCAGACTCACTTTCTTAATACAATTTCAATAACTCACATGGACTTTCTGTGAGTCGAGGAAACTGACATTATTCCAAAAAAATAATCAAGTTCCCAGGTGGAAGAGGAAGTCTGATGGGTATCTATGCTGACATAAATGATGAAGCCTCTAAGCTTAGTTCCCCAAAATAATGGTCTGGCAGTCAACTAAAGACTGCAAGCACCTACTCTGGATTCCTTCAAAAACAGCTGGATTTATTTCTTGCTGGGGTCACTTTATCCCAGCTGACTTCCCGCCTATGGCAGGGGGGCGGGACCCGATGATCTCTTGAGGTCCCTTCCAGCCCCTA
>NW_005842112.1:51648-63224 GCF_000455745.1 Alligator sinensis
GGGGGCTGGACCCGATGATCTCTTGAGGTCCCTTCCAGCCCCTAATGTCTATAAAATCTAAGTCTATGAACTAAAGAGTTCTTTCTTCCCTGACAAAGTAGGTCTCCACAGATTGTTATTTAATTCTGCCTTCATAAAATAAGTAGTTTGTCTACCGAAAGCCAGTGAGAGTTGGGTGCCAAACACACAGGTGGGATTTTGGAAATCCGACCTTTATCAGTCCTTTTGGTTTTTGTGTAGCAGAACAACACAAAAGCAAGTTGATAAAAGCCCAGATTTACATGATCTCTGGTTTGTCCCCCCAGAGATAAATCTGCTAATGTACATTTCTCGTTCCTTATAGGCTCATTTTTCAGTAAACTGATGGCCCGTAATAGATTGTAGATTGATGGTACACTCTATGCTGAACACGTGCTCATCTGCTTTACAATGTATTGGATACAGACTGGACATGATTAGAGATATACAAAACACATACTGACAACTTCATATTGCCACCTGTAGATGGCATGGGAATACCTCCTTATGTGAAGCACTTTAACTCACTTCTATAAGCAGCATTATAAGTATTTAAATTTTTATGCATCAAGTGGTTCCTGAGGTGGGGAATATAACATGAACTCACATCAAAACTCTATAAATACATTTACATGAAACACTGAAGGTTCTAGGGGTCTAGAAAACCTTCAAAGTGTCTACCCTTTGAATAGGATAGACACTTAGGATGGCATCCTTCCTTCCTAATGTACCCCGAGTTCACTTTGATTTCAATGAAGCACTAATGTAGTAAAGATTTCTCATGGTAATCCTGGCTATACAGGGAAGAAAAATGAACCAAAATGTTACAATCAAAATGGGGCTAATAGGAAAACACTAATGGAGCTCCAACCTGCAAAGCTGTTGCAGAAGTAACACCAGAGCCTTAAAATCTTTGCTGATGGAATTGCTCCAAGTGGATATAGTCTAATTGAAATCAAAGTGACAAGAAGCATGAGGGCTACTGCTGGACACAGGGTAGAACATTCAGTTGTGTTGATTGAAGGGATTTATGTGCTTCAAGGTACAAATAGGCAACTTGGAGGATTTGCAAAAATGCCCTTGTGACATTGATTAGAATCTGCAGGCAACCACTGAGAGCAAACATGACAGATTATCTGTAGGCAAAGGATGACACCTTATTTGTGGCAGCTGTATTTCAAGTTTTGAAAACATACCTACATTATGCAATTAAATTTGCATGTATTAATTTCCCCTCATATTATGGCACAGACTTCATCAGAAGAAAGTATTCCATCTGTAAACAGACAAATTCTGAATTACCCTAGGGTAAGATCCTCAATTAAATATATTTTCTCCTTTAAAAAAAAAAAGAGAAAGATGAAATGAACTGGAAATGTAATAGGATAGTCTCATTTTAGAGCATGGAAATTTATTACACCATCTTTGATGTGCACAGAAATTACATGCATTAATTGCTATGCACCAAAAATCCTTTCACAGTGCCTATTGTTAAATGCGGGTGCTAACATCTTTTATTCTATATTTTTAAAGGAAATAACAAAACACTTTTACTTCTTATATCTGAAATACACCGATGCATGTTCCATATCTCTGTTATCATATTTACTCAAATATAAGACAAGGTTTTTTCCCCCCTGGTCAGCATGGGGGAAAAAGCCCCTCAACTTACATTTGCATACAAGAAAACCTCATTAAGCATATTGTCTGTCATTAAACTGCTACCAAAAGCAGCATGCACTCAATAATAGAAACAACTATGAAGTTGACTGAATATAGCCCAGTCCAAACCGACCATGCTTTTGAGGTGGGGGGAAGGAAGGGAGGGTGGCCCTTAAAAAAAAACCCAGAAAACAGGTGGGTGTCCCCTCGGCAGGGAACTGGCACTGAACCTGGACATATTGCAATACAAGGTCAGCACTGGGGAGGGCCAGAGCCAGCCCTGACACTCTCCTCTTGGTGCCAAAAATGCTACATTTATTCTTAGACAAAAAGGCCAAGATGCTAATGGGAACCTACCGCAATGTGTTCCTTCACCGGGTTTAAATGTCTGGCAAACATTACCAAACATCTATGTAGATGAGAGGCTCTGTAGGCCCCTCTCTCAGCCCGTTGCATATGATCGATGTTATTCTGCCCTCCATTACCTGGAGTTGGAGCAGGCAGCCCCATCCCTTATCTGTGTATAAGCTGTTGGAGCGTTCCAGGAATAGTGACAACACTCTTTTCCCATTGAGGGCTGGGGGCCCATTAGCACATGGATCCTTTCCAGGGGGTATCCAGAGTGTACACACATACTGTGCAGTGCTGGACTGTGGGGTCACCATGGCTTGAAGCACTGTTGACTCTGCTGGGGCCCAACCCAATGAGCTATATAATAAATCATGAAATTTTTCACTTCGGATTAATGTAATCTATAGTTTGTAATATGTATAAGTAAGTACAAGAAGTGCTGCTGAAAAGTGTGTTTACAGAGTACCTGTATTGTACAGAAACTCACAGTACTTTGCCAAAAAATAAAAGCAAAATGCATCTATTCTGGATGAACTAAATTTATCAGGTACCTCTAATAATTTGCCTATATGAAAATTACTACAGGTACATTTATTTCAAGGTCAGTGGGGTGTTTTTGGTCCCTTGTGTTTCAAATTTGCCTCTTTTCCACATGCTTAGAGAGAGAACAGAGCCTGAGCAGAGTCTGACAGTAAGGTGGGAAAGAAGCTGGGGGGCGGGGGCTATTTTCCCTGCTGTAGCAGCAGGAGTGGGGCAAATTCAAGACAAACCTCCAGTAATTAGATTCAATACCTAGAAAATGATAACAAATGTATAAATCTTCCATATATTGAATCTAGGTATGGGGGGGGGGGGTGCATCTTAAATTCAAGGTCACTTTAGATGCAAATAAATATGGTAATCGCCTTCCCATTCCTATATGTGTCTTTTTTTGTCTTTTCATACAGTTAAAAAGAAAATAAATTACGGTAAAACCAACAATAGGCCTACAACAGTAAAAGTCCACACTGACTTGGAGAGAATTCCCCACAGGTAGATTCTGTATATTCCAATCTACATCTGTTTAATGAAGATCCTTTCTCAAACCCTACCATAGCCTGGTTCCTGCTCCTTGAGTTATATCTGTTTTGAAACCAATGACTGTCTAATGTCATGATGCCCAGTGTCCACCTCTAAAAAGTAGGAGACCTGGTCTCAAAGTCCCCATTAGCCTGAAGAGAATCAAACCAACATCTTCCATTTTCCAGATTTTCCTAACCACCAGGCTACATCAGGATCTTTCTTGCTTGTTCTTCTTCTCACCCCATCAAGTCTTATATTCTTGGCTGCCTGGTGGCTGAGCTTCCCCAGCAGAAGTAAAGGGCCTCTCCACCCTTTCAAAAGCCAGGGAGACATGACTCTGAATCTGAGTCTCCCACTTGTTTGGTAAGTGCCCGAACAATAGCCACTACTCCTGCCATTGTTTGTCAGGTGAATTCAGTGACGTAGGGGTACGCTAGGTGTGCTTGTGGCAATGGAGCGCGTGCCTCTAGGACCCAACTGGGTCTGGGTGCCCCTCTCTCTTAGTTATGGCAGGGCCATTTCAGCTCCCCACCAGCCCAGAGTCTGAAGGGCCCAAAGATGTGTTACAAAACAATGTTGCCTCCACATTCACACGGTTGCCTCTGCTCTAGGAATGCCACTCAAAGCTTGGTTTTTTTGGACCTTAAAAGCAAAAATTATTATTTCTCTAAAATAACATGTTCGCTTGTTTTTTCTCCATGAAAACCTTTACCCACATGGAGCTGGATAAAAAATCCAGGAAAGTCAGTAGGACTTCAGAACATGCCTGAAGGAGAGATGGACTCAAGCATGTGCATTGATGCCCTGCCAAAGCCAAGCCCTGTAGCTTAACTCAAAACCCGCTGGGATCCATGCCAAGTTTGGACATAACCTAATACTACTGCACACAACAAAGATCGAGGAGTACGTCTCCTGCGACTTCGCTGGAAACCTCCGAGCCTTTGTGCTACCAGTAAAGCATAAATGTGGAATATTGTATTCACCATGAAACTATTAGATTAAAGGAGAGCCTGGTGTTTACTATAGCAACAATGGGGTCACTTTACTAATCCTCAACCAATGTTTGAGGCACTTAATACAGCCTTCGGACCTATTAGGCAGCCTGATTATTTAAATCACTGCATAGCGACAGCCTCTTACTCATGATGAGAGAAGCTGTCGTTTCTCTCATGGAGAGTACTGCAAAAAAGGATAAACGTTAAAACAAAAAAAAGATTGCCACATCACCCAAACTGTGCCAGTGACAGAAGAGATGGACACAAGCCATTTCATCAGTGTTTCCCTTCAACATAACCAAGATGATATGCCAAGCCTGAGGTTGAGTCACGAATGAACCATATGTTACCCAGTTCCCAGGACTTTAAATGACTAGATGACAATGCTTCCTTCTCAAAAGAGCCGTCTCTGGTTCAGGAATGAGTCTAAGTTTAGGAAAAGAGGAATTTCAGTTTGAACAGAGAGGTACCAGATTTGTCTGCTCCTCTGATTATAACTTGGCCAAGGTTTTTAGTATCGTTGTCAGTAGAGCTTAAACGTGGAAAATAAAAGTGGAAAATAGGTGTGCTCTCAAGTCTCAATTTGGAAAGCTCAGTGAGCTTTATTTGACAGCTCTAATAGTTACTAAACCAATTTTCTTCAAGTGTAGCTCATTTCTAGAGACTTTCTTTGGGTATTGTGCTGAGATGGCACTGCCTTCTGACTTATGGTACATTAAGGTGAACTTATACACATGCAGGGAGGCTGCTCCAACGTGCTGTAAATCCAGAGCGTCGGGGCAGACCTGATTAATCGAGTCTGCTGGAGCATGGAAATTAACAGAATCCAGCAGCTTCCAGCGTCAAGTGTATGAGCATCCCTGCACTGAAAAATGGTGGCGGGATGCTTTAAACTAAAGCCCGTTGAATGAGCTTTAGTTCAAAGTGCCCTGCCGCCATTTTTTCAGTGTGGGGATGCTGATACACATGATGCTTGGACACTTTTAGCTCAGCTTGCTAATTAAAGTGCCTCCCCCCACCTGAAGCATGTCTACAAATGAGTTTGGTTACCTAACGGTGGGTGCATCTACACATTCATTAATGCGCTGTAGTGACTTGGATAACCACGTACTAAATAGTTGTAGTTACTTGGATAACCAAGTACTAAATCAATGTGCAGTAACTCACACTACTGTGAAGTAGCACAAGCGCGTGGGTTTTTTTGGACACCTACTGCGCAGCAGTGTACTACTGCAGGTTTTGCCTGACAGGCTACTACGCGGTGTTATTAGGCTAGTACGCAGTTAGCGTCTCATATATATGCACCCAGTGATTGGTTTGCATCATGTTATGCACCCTGTTTACTTACAAATAGCACACCCTGGAATATATATGCACCATGTGTCTGAGGCAGAATAAAGAAAAAAAGAGATCTTTCCTTACAGTAAGTCACTACGTAGCAGCAGCTGGGGAGCTGAACCTGCTCACTGTTCTGCTCCCTGTGTCTCACTGCAGATTTTATTTTTGCCTTTGCCAGGAAACTGCTCTTACCATGTTTCTGTCATATAATGTACACTCCAATTTTCAGCACATGGCTTTTAGGGACAAGGTATGTATTGTATGCAAGAAAATATGGTAGATCCCTAAATGAAAATTTATCCTGAGACACAGTGAATCTCATATTTTAAGGGTTGAAATACTGAAGGACAGACTTAAGGTTGAGCTCTACAGTTTGGAGTGCTTGACTTCTCAATGCCAGTATTGCGATAATGCTGTGTTTTTTCCCCCTGAATAAAAAAGGTATATGCCTCCTATCCCAGGAACCCTGCTACACCTATTCAGTTCTCCTTCTTTTAATAGCACATTTATTCTCACATTTTCTTTCAGGCCAATTTGATTTTAGTAAAATAAAGTACAAAACCAATACTCCACACCCTCATCTTAATTTGTGATCATCACCTCCTTATAAACCAAATCAAAACAGATGCCTTTCACTTAATTGTTACAGGACTGGGGTTTCCAGGGAGCACATGTTTCACCTAAAAATTATCTATTCAAGTTGTAGTACCTGCGGATTTATCTGTCACATAGAAGCATGATCTGAAGCCCATTGAATCCATTGCAAGTCCTTCCATTAGGGTTTGGATCAGACCCAAGACAGGAGCTGGAAATGCTTCTTGCCATTGCTTCCCAGTGTCACTGGCTAGGCTCACGTACTTCCTAGAAAGCGCGGACTACAAGCAACTGCGAGAAGTCTAGCGCTCACCATGAAATATATGGAAGGCCAAATGTCACAAGGAATGGACACATCTAACTTCAGAAAGCTTTTCATTGTGATGCTGGAACCATTATGTCTGGAACAACATCCGTCTCCCTACCCCTGGCTCCTGGTTCCTGGAGTTCCCCTGCTGTAACTGCAGAGAGTTTCCTTTCAACTCTGGTGATTTTAGGTGGGTATTCAGAGCCCCTTGAGTTCAAGCAGCTTAATAGCCAAATATCTCAGGAGCACAAGGATTTCAAGCCTACTCTACCAGCACCCAGACTATATCAGAGACCCATATGTAAGCTCAGAACGTAGATGTTGGCACTTTGGGGTAGCCCAATAATTTCTTTTACCCTTTGAGCATGCTTGGTTCCTGACCGCTGTAATTATACCAGCATACAGAGGGCCAGCCTGAGGATTTGGGAAAGCATGAAGCAGCTTGAGTAGTGTCACACAGAGAGATGAATATTAAAAACAAGATTAAAATGTCAAAGTTCTTTGAACTCAGTGCTTAGTCTACTAAACCAGGCTGCTTTCCAATTCCTGAGATGCCCCTTGCGGCGGATAAATTCACGCTTAGCAGAGGAGCTGGTTCAGCTTTGGGCAGCCAGGTGGAAGGCAGTCTGTGGTGACCGGTATAGCTCTCCTCTCCATAGCCACAAACTGTTCCATGATCTTCCCCAAAAATCGAAGGACATCCAGCTCCCCTGCTACCTCCACCAGTTCCACCATAGGCTACTGAAAGGAGGAACCATTAATTAAAAACAGGTTCTTTAGAAGGGAATTAGTGGCAAACTCCCAATCCTGGCAACTGTTTGATACTGTTGAAGCTACCTGTGTAAGAAAAGGGGCCAACAGCTTCATCTCTTAAGAAATACACCCACCAATGCCCTGACCTTTCTAGTTTCTCACAGTAAGGAAGAAGATGCACATCTTTAACAGTGAGGTATCTAAGGGTTCAACTGGCCTACCAAGGCAGCTGGTGCATTCTCCATGACTCAAGTCTCTAAGAGATAATGAAACACGTGGAACTCAACAGATTAATGCTGAGTCCGAGGGTCGTGGAGAAGAGCTGTAGAAAATGAAAGTCCCAGGATCTTGAAGATCCTTCTAGCAAGAACTGGAAGGTAATCCTGGAGATGAACCAGGATAATCACACGAGGTTTAGCCATTTCTTTCTAGGGCCTCCATTCTACCGTCCATGCTCAGGCTGGTACAGTGGTCCTACGCTCATGAGCAAGTCCCACAAGTCATGAAGAAGGATTGCAGAATCAGGTCCACTGGGAGCAGGGGCAAGCCTTAAAACCCCTACAGTTTGACTAAGGCAACTGAGTTGTTCTGATCATAGTTCTCATGACCACCTCTTCACCCCTTTATGATCACTAAACCTATTCTATAATAACCAATGGCAACTTTGCTAGCTAGTTTAGTGAGAGCAGAGAAGGTAAAAAAGAGAGTTAGTACAAAGAAGAAGGGAACTCGTGTTGCTAAGACTTTGGTTTGGAAGTGGGGGGTGGGAAAAAAAACAGTGATTCCACTGCCAACAATTCAGGAGGCATTTTTCCATATATCTCCTCCCGTGGAATTGAATTACAGCAGATTGCAACTCCAGCTATGAGTGTCCACATGCTCAGCCTCCCAGCCCCAAATCAGGTCTCGCAGAATATTCATTCCTTCTGCAGCTGTCCTGAACTATAAGGATCCAAGTAATTCTCCTGGTAAAAGGGCTTTTCCAAGACCTCAGTGAACATCCGAATTCTCTCCAGCCCAGTGCTCTCCATATTTACGAGAATACGCTTTCTTTCTGGTGGGTGTCCATTGAACAAGGTCCAGCTCCTTTTGCTACAGCAATTTATAAAGGAGGAATTCAGAGTTACTGTTGCACCAAACAGCAGACTAAAGGGCAGGTTCAATGATGAAATAGGATTTCGATAGCTATTCCACAGTGTAGTGCTGACGGTTTACACCAAACTCTGGCTTTCACTGCGGCTGTAGTCTTTTTTTCTTTTTTTTTTTTTAGCAAGAACACTCATTTAAAAATGCAGTGCACCATTCACCACCTTGTTTTTTGGATCATTGGCAGCTCTTCAGTTTTTGCCAAATAACAGCTTTCGTTTTAAACTATTATAAACTTAAAAGCAAACCCTTGGCATAGGAGCAATTTGGAGTGCTGCCTTCCGAGGTCCCTGACAGCCTGAAATACTAGCTCTACAAGAGGTAGGAGTGAGCCCTTGTCAACCTGGTTAACTATTTCAGGGCCAATCGCTTAGTGAGAATTATCAGCAATCGGGCTCGTCTAGTGAGGCTGTATTTCATGGGACCTACAGAAGCCCAAGGGAGGCTGCTAGGTCAGTGATTCTTGACTTTTTTTTTTTAGACTCAAGGCAACCTTTGTTACACTCAAGGCGCCCCTCAGAAACAGCCACTTCTTAGTTTTCACTTGTTAATTAATTACAGAAAAGTAACAGAGCAATTGTACTGCTGCAAATAATTCAAATAGACCTCAATGGGTCTGAATGTTTTTTAACCCTCTGGAATCCTATTTGAAATCTGTGGGTTTGTCTTGAGAGTCATATGTGCCTATCTAACAGTGCTGACATTGCGTGGCATCCCACAGCATCCTTGAAAGGCTTTCCGGGTACCACAGCAGCAGCCCCAGAGGCACATAGGCAGAGAAATGACTGATTTGCAAACCCCAGAAAGGCTTGCATGTATACTAAGCACAAAGCTGCTCAACACTCTTAAGACCGAAGTGCTTCTAAGCATGCTTTGAAGCATAATGGTAGCTGCCTGCCAGAAGTGTAGGTATCTACAAGACTTGGAAGCTCGCAGGATTAGGTTGCACCTGACCAGGGGGCTTGAGGACACCTAGGACCTGCTTACATCTCTTTGTGAATCCAGCCCTTAAGGACTTCATCATTTGAGGAGCCCCATCCTCATGAGTGCTGAATTGTATTGCCTTTGTTCACTTTTTGCATTAAGCTTTTCAGTGGCCACGTCTACATGAGATGCTAACTGCGCAGTCATTACTATGCAGTCATTTAGTACTTATTTATAAGTACTCTGTTACTGCACAGTCTTGCTGAGGAACAGCTTTTTCATGACGCTGGCTGTGCAGTAGCTCACGACTACTACACAGTAGTGTTGCCTTGTGCTTCCTGCCACACGGTGTTATGGACTATTGTGCAGTCGGTGTCTTGTGTAGACATGGCTAGTTTGTGGCAAAATACTGCATTAGCTGCTAGGAAGCTGATGCAACCTATTTGTGTAACAGAATGCAACCTAAACAGTCTGGCAGGAACAGAGAGGATGTTAAAAAGCACTTAACTGTGAACTGATTTGCATGAATATATAATACACAGTTATTAGTTTAATGGTTGTGCTAAAACCTTTTTTCCCCCTAATAATTTCATGATGAGATGCTAAATGTAAGCATAAAAAAATCCCTAATAAAGAACTCATGAAACTGTTTGCTTCTGTCATTCTTTCCAGTGAACAACATTTCAATTCCCTCAGGAAGGCAGCAACCTTGATTTGTTCCATAAAGCCGCTTTCTTTTGAGAAAGTCAGTACAACCTATACAAACCAAAACAGAAATGCAAGAGAGAAGATCTCAAAATGCTGGCATTTCTCTGCCAGGCAGTGCTGAATTTTAGACCAGTTTATAAACAGGGGAGAAATCAGGGTGGAGTCAAGTATCCAGGTTGTAGCTGTATTGGTCTAGAGAAAAAGGCAGGGCATTTTCATAGTCCCACTTGTTCCGGTGACGCTGTGCATGCCAGCCGTGTGGCCAGAAGGACATGCAGAAATCTCAGTCAACGTGGCAATGCTTGGCTCCCAAAGCAGTCGCTCTGCTCCAAGGACCGACTCTAATTAGCAAAATTTGGACGAAGAAAACCTTTGCTGCTTGTAGCAGCTCTCCAAAGAGAACATGCACCACAAAACTTACAGCAAATCTGCCTTGGGGCTGAATGGAAGGACTCTGAGGCCAGATTAAGAACATGAATTACCAGGTTGGCTAATCAATGGTTAGGGAGCTGTAACAGGGGCCTGCTCGGGGCCGATCTCCACGGCCTGCCCACTTGTTCTTGGGCCAACCACCCGGCTTCTTGTCCGCCACGCCTTGGTGTTAATAATTAATTAATAGATGTTAATTAAGCGGGAGGCTGCCCCAATGCCCGGGGGCACTATCTGCGACTCCATTCCTCCCCTACACCGCAGCCCAAGCCTCGCAGATGGCATCTAGGTGGTCTCGTCATCACCAGCCCCCACACTGGGCCCCAGAATCCTTCTATCAGGACCCCTCCAAGATCCCTCCATTCAGGCGGCCTACCCCGCCTTCATTCGGCTATCTAGCTCCCTGAAACTATTTTCCCCTCTCAGGTGTGGTCCCTCCCCGGGACCTCTGGCTACCAGCCCTGGCCCACCTCCAGGCCAGTTGGGACCCCAGGCCCCCGGCTCTTGGACGTCCCTCGCGATGGGCCCCTGGCCCTTTTGACCGTCCGGGTCCTGGCCCCAGCATGGGCCAGTCGAGGGTACTCTCTCGATCAGGTCGGAGTCTCTAGCCTCTCTCTCTTTCCTGGGGTCTCTGCCCTCTGAGCCCTACACACAATAGGGTTACCCACCTGGTGGTGAGGGCTAGGGGTTAAGGTGCCCCGACCTGCCTTTCACCAGGGTGGTCACTGGCCTGACATTTCCTGGTGGCTCCTGCACCACTAAGAGCCCCACCAGGCCACCCACTCCCAGCAGGGTGCAGTTTTAGGTCATGCCCAGGACCAGGAGCCTCCTGACCATCCCCTACAGCTGCTCCCTTACCTCCAGATGATCTCAGCAGCCCTCCAGCCAGGCAGTGTTGTTGCCTCGCCTCCAGCCTGTTTATATAGACAGCCCCTGATTCAAAATGGCTGCCTTCATCAGGCACCTGGTGGCTGCCAGCTCCAGGCCCTTAAAGTGGCAGGCACACACTGTGCCGTGCCACAGGAGCTTTGTAAAAGCAAGCTACAAAATGTTGACTGATGTTAAAGGGGAGTCACTGGAAGGGACTGGAGAGAGAGAGCATGGTCTAGTGATTCAGACACTGCATTAAGACTCAGAAGAGCTGGGGTCCATTCCTGGTTCTGCCACTGACTTGCTGGGTGACCTTGAACGCTTGGTTGGAGCAGGGATTCATAGATTCATAGATGTTAGGGTCAGAAGGGACCTCAATAGATCATCGAGTCCGACCCCCTGCATAGGCAGGAAAGAGT
>NW_005842112.1:63516-84987 GCF_000455745.1 Alligator sinensis
CCGATAGAGGGGAAGTATCACCTCCTTGGATCTATTCGTCATGCATCTGCTGATGCACGATAAAGTGCCATCGGCTTTTCTGATGGCTTCGTCACACTGCTGACTCATGTTCATCTTGGAGTCCACTAGGACTCCAAGATCCCTTTCCACTTCCGTGCCACCCAGCAGGTCATTCCCTAGGCTGTAGGTGTGCTGGACATTTTTCCTCCCTAGGTGCAGCACTTTGCATTTCTCCTTGTTGAACTGCATTCTGTTGTTTTCTGCCCACTTGTCCAACCTGTCCAGGTCTGCTTGCAGCTGTTCCCTGCCCTCCGGCATGTCCACTTCTCCCCATAGCTTTGTGTCATCTGCAAACTTGGACAGAGTACATTTCACTCCCTCGTCCAAGTCGCTGATGAAGACATTAAAGAGTATCAGTCCAAGGATCGAGCCCTGCGGGACCCCACTGCTCACACCCTTCCAGGTCGAAACCGACCCATCCACCACGACTCTCTGGGTGCGACCCTCCAGCCAATTTGCCACCCACCGGACTGTGTAGTCATCCAAGTCACAGCCTCTTAACTTGTTCACCAGTATGGGGTGGGATACCGTATCGAAGGCCTTCCTGAAGTCTAAGTATATGACATCCACCCCTTCTCCTGTGTCCAGGCGTTTCGTAACCTGGTCATAAAAAGAGACTAGATTGGTCAGGCACGATCTGCCTGCCACGAACCCGTGCTGGTTTCCCCTCAGCATAATTGGTATGGATGTATGGTATGTCTTACCGTGTGTGTCTTCACAGAGCCTAGCGCGAAGAGGTCCTTATCGCAACAGAGATCTTGAGATGCTTTTGTGCCTAGAGGAATAAGATGTAATTAAGTTTACCCTGAAAGCAGGAATAACTTTCCAAGAAGCTGCACATTCATCCGTTTGATTACACTAACAAACCACGAAAATAGCCATGATGAGAGACATGCCCCCAAATGGAGGGTGACAGGGGAAAATAAAGGGAAACAATTGCAAATGAGCAGCAGAACAGAAGTGAAAACCCAAAACACAGTGGAAAGAAGCATGTCAGGTCCAATGCACAAAGGACATAAGTAACTAAAAGAACAAAGTACCCCAGGGCATTGCAGGCAGGAAGACACAAGCAAAGCTAAAAAGATTTCATACTTTATGCTCCGAGTCCCTGATAAAACAACAACAAAACTCATGGGCCTGCTTCCATCAGGAGACTTACCAGCCCCATAAAATCCTCACTTGCTTCCCAGTTGTGTTATGCATAGTGATGATGATACCCCTAAACGCTGTGTAGAGAGATGTACTCTCCAGCAGGTAAAACAGGGTTCACCCAAAAATGTGGGGTGATACTCTCCCTGCTGCTATTAGTTTCAGAAGTGACTGTACCTCTTTCTACCCAGTTAAACGGAGTATGATAATACTAGCTTACCTATTTTATAGGATGTAGTGAAAAAATAATATCCACAGAACGCTTTCAGATCCCCAAAGTGCAATATCCTAGGAAAGGACAACATTATTATTATTGTCAACTAAGCCCCTGCACGGCACACCATACCACAGCTGACCACCAACGCTGCACAGGGTCTCCAGGGATTTCGCTCTCGTTAGACCATCATCTCTGAAAATCCCCCGTATTCTGCGAGGCCAAGATATCCCTGAAGTGGAAGGAATGCCACACCAAAAAGTCCTGCAGTAAAGTACAGTTCACTTTCCAGCATCTCTCTTGGTTAGAGTCCATGCCAACTTGCACTGGCCTCAAAGTGAGTTAGAACCAAAGAGGCGTTGATTGAAAACTGGTGTCTTTATGAGGAGCAGTGTACACCTAGCAAAGGTAGTCCACAGTCTTCCCAGTCACAATTCATCTCCAGTTCCCGGCTGGTGTTTGGCAGGTACCAAACCTTGCCTGTGCCAATATGCTTAGAAGACGGTTTCTGAGCATACCTGTACCCACCCCCAACTGAGGATGAGCTGTGAAGATTGCTGTATGATGACGGACAGGAATGATACGCAGGCATCGCAACCTGGCGTTTATCTGCAGTGGGAAGGAAAGGATTCAGACTGAGTCTGAGGACAAAGGTTGAGCTTTCACAGCTGGCAGGGTGGAGGGAAAATAAGCTTGCCTTTGACATGGAAATACTGAGACACAGGCAATCCCGTAATGTCATCAAGCCATTTGTACAGTCATGTCGCAGAGAAGAGCCGTGCACTTTAGTCCTTCACAACTATTCTTAGTCTTGTTTCTTGCCAGCTATCAGTCTATTTGAAAGGACAAAAGGATACTTTATAGATGAAATGGATGTGGCAGTAAAACATTATAGACTTACAGGAGCTACTATGCATAATACTCTTAGCTAGTATTACATATTTTACAGGTTTCATGGAATCAGGAGCATGACTATGTTGAATCTCATACAGAGTTAGCTCAAGTTATAGCTGATACTGTGCGTGGAAAAGGACATTGGACTTTGCTAATGACAGTAACTTAAGTACAACTGAAATCTTATTAGCTATTCCTAGTGAGATGCCATTGCAAATTCACAGGGAAGATGACAATCAGCAGCACGTCATTCTAGCTGATGAGGAAAGGAGTTACTGATCTCCTGAGGATAGACAGAAAGGAGAAGGTCAGCATCTATTCTTCTGCGTTTCCTTTGGAGACATGCAGCGTCTGGGGAAAATAAAGTCATTGAAAACGTTATCTCTAGGACAGAGAGGAGAGAAAACAATGAAACTCCTGCTGTTATATAACCACGTGTTTATACTGCTGATCACCCAAGACAGTTAAGGTATTAATAGCACTCTCCCTTTCTCCCTGGTTCAGAGTTTTATATTTTGTGATCAGACAGCAGCGTTGCACAGAGGGATCCGGGTGGTTCTGAATGGCTTTATCCTTTGCACACAGACCATGGACTCTGCAAAGTTTTAGGCCACTAGAAGACAAGGGGGGCTCAGCTAGTGAGGCAGAAACTAGTAGAGCTGAAGGCCATGAGTTGTCAATGAAGTCTTTACATGGGTCACTGCCAGCAGGCGATGATATCCCGGTACTCCCCAGCCATCTCCTCTGCTAAGCAAGCATAGGGCAGCAGGGACCAACCTTTTTAGTTAAATGAGCCACTAATTAGTCCAGTAGCCTCCCCCAGTGCAACTCCAATCCCTTTCCCCTGCCCGATCTGCTGCTCTGATCCTTGTCCTCTCTTTGACCTGCCATGTGCCACATACAGAGGCAGCCCATGTCACATGTTGCATGTTTGCCACAGGCTAGACACCCTAGTGTAGGCAATACTGGAGTAATTTTGCATACTGAAAAAAGCAAAGCAGAGATATTAATGAAATGCAGTGGACTGATTGCTACTTGGCATTTAAACCCCCTATCTTTTGAAAATTCAAGTGAGAGTGCGTTTTGCGGTAGACACTTGACAATGCTACTAGCTTCTGCCGAAATAACAGGAAGCGCCCTGTTTCCTGTGGTCCAAAGTCACATGTTTATTCTGAGTCTCAATGTTTGCAGTTGTATCCTGATCCAAGGGTACCCCCAAAAAGACCAATGCCATGTCAAGAACAAATTCACCCATCTCCTGGGATTGGCCTTTACCAGCCCAGCAAAGGACTGTGGGATTTGGTCAAAGAACAGATTTTCTATTTGCGGGGTAGGAGTATTTGTAACATCCTTCCCTTCAAAAAAATAGTCCTAGGTTACTTCATAATCATTAAAATAATATTTACTCAACAGCTAAGCAAATAACATTGGCCTTTCTTGGTAATTAGCCTTCAGCAGATGTTACACACTGAGGCTCCATTCCTCCAAGTGACTATGCAGCCTGGCTTCAGGGAGGCTTACTCCTAATCCAGGCTGCTTCTTAGTCTTAGGAAATATGCTTAAAATCATCCAAAGATCTTCTAAATGGGGCATCCCCAGCTGCTGCAAGACTGAATGCACCCTCCAGTGACTGTGAAATGATAAATCCCACTCTTGGCATGGATTGCAGGACAGATTGCTCGTGTTGGGCAGCACATGTCTTCCACAAAGTGAACGCAGAGTTGGGGGGAAAGGGAAGGGTTTGAGCAGCGAGCGTCTTTGTTCTAATATTTGTGGTAATTATCCATCGATGGCTGAGGAAGTGTTCACGAGCTTGATTCCAAAAATAAAGTGGAATGGGTAACAGAGTGCTGTGAAAAATAACTACTTTTACATCAGGAAAAGAAGCGATCCTAAGAGTGTGCATGGGAAAGCTTCTAACCATCTGTCTCCAGTACCATATATCTGAAATTAGACTTATGGGAGTGTCCTTACTGTAACATGAAGGGACTCTAGTGTGCCAGGTTGATGAGCCTGCACTGTACCTCCCCTCCTCTGGGTGCTGGCTACCACTGTGGTGTCATGTGTTAGTGCATTTAACTCTATACTCAAAGGCTAATGCCGTACAGAGCCAGCCACTCCTCTGGCGAGATCACACAAAGACTACGCCCCTTCCAGGACTACCCAAAGTCAAATCAAACCTACAGAGAAATAAGCTCTTCTGCCCTCCTGGGCTCAATCCTCAGCCAGCTCTTTCCCCCTCTCAGAGTGCTGAGAACAAAAATGCTTCTAAGACAGGGATAGCATGCCAGAGCATGGCATGTGAAGGCATTTTGCACACACATCTTGGGGCAGATGGCAGAGAAGCTGTGAGGGGCCCCAATCCTTGTTGTGGCAGCACAGCCCCAGCCCCTTCCCTCCCATCCACTCCAAGGTGTACATGCACTTGCTGCCAGCAATGAGCTGGGCTGGGGCTCCGCAGACCCCAGTGCAGCTGCTTGCAGCCTCCCTGCCACCTGCTGCGAGCAGCCTGAACTCTGTGGCAAGTGGCAGGGGCCTGGCCAGAGCCTAGGCCAGCTGTGGCAGGCAGCTGGGAGGCTGCAAGTGGCTGCACCAGGGTCCACGGAGCCCCAGCCCAGCTCATTGCTGGCAGCAAGTGCATGTACACCTTGGAGTGGATGGGAGGGAAGGGGGTGGGGCTTTGCTGCCACAACAAGGATCAGGGCCCTTGCAACTCCCCTGCTGTGCACCCTGGCATACCAACATCTTACAAGTCAAGGTTGCAGGTGTTTTTGGCACTCTGCCCAAAAACATTGCCAACCCCTGTTCTAAGCGATGTGGGCTTGGACAAGATTAACAAATATTTCTTGTTGGGCCTGCCTTTCTACCTGGAAGCCCTTCTAGGGAACACCTCCCTCATTCTCAGCCCTTGGTCAGTCTTCTCTTCTTCCCAGCCAGCCCCATCCCAACTGAGCACTCCCTGTTTGCTCTTGCAGGGAAGCCCAGCATCTTGAACAGGTGTCACTGTACAATACTGGTTAGGCCCTCAACTGCCCATGAGCATTTTCCTTAAACATGGGGTTTATATGCCAGATAGCATAATTCTGGGGAAAGTATGACTCGTACTCCTGAACGCCATCTACTGTCATCTCACTAGGAACTAATAACACTGCAGCCCTGACTTAAGAGCACTGCTGTACAGGCAGTTGGGAGTGCAACTCCCGCTGATATGCCCTGTGCCGCAAAGCAACTGCAGAACACCGCGTCCCCGACTGAGACCACTAGCCCAGTTTTCACCCAAATATTTGAACGGTAGGCTCCTGTCTGCCCTGAGAGACCCATGGGACACCTAGGCCCAGATCCTCAAGCACCTAACTGAAAGTGAAAGGGTATTTGACACTTAAATATTTTCAAAGATCTGGGCCTTGAGACTGGGATTTAGCAGTACGGGCCAAGTATAGATTTAGCTGCCTTATATTAAGTGACAGCATTTGAAGATTGGCCTCAAACAATGACAGAAACGGAGTCTGTCCCCATTGTCTTTGTGCTGCTGCAAGACAGCTGCCAAAAAATAAATCCCGCCCATCAACTCCAAACCCAAAACTGAGGCAGTGAGGATGATCCGGGAACTGCTGTTTTCAAACACACCGGAGACAGAGGTGTGGAGAGCAGTAGTTGGGGCAGGGGGAGTGGAGATGGGATATTCCCAAAAGCACTCTCACTGCTGCTGTTTCAGGCCTGTGGAGCTGGAATTTTCATCATCAGTCCCAAGAAGTGCACAGAGCCAGTGTAGACATGCACTGAGAAACAAGCCCAAACTCTATTAACCTAAAATGACAACAGTTGCCTAAAACTTTTCCTTTTTTTTTTTTTTTTTAATAATTTTCTTGAGCTGTTTTATCCCTGAAATCTCTCACTAATGAAATTACTTTGGCAAATTTCTCAGGAGAGAACAAACATCACAATCACATTTGGCGATTCTGGGAATTCTTTTAATCTGAAATCACTCTTCTGCATTAATATAGAGATGGGTCATTACGTCCCCCATTCCCCTAAGTAACAGAATATAGACCCAGAAATAATCACAATGATATATTTCCAAAGGAAATAGAGGACTCAGATCATTGAAATGGTCTGTTCTTAAATGTATTTCAGTATTGGTAAGTGAGAATCTTTGCTTCCACTTCCAGTGAAAACATCCTTTTCCTAGTACCTGGCTGGTCCAGGAAAGCATCAGGTCCACGAACTCTGGGGGTACTGGGTACATGCATGGTAGGTACTGGGTACATCCATCCAAGCACTCAGATGCACAGTGCTCTCCTGATACATGAACCATGGCAATCATGGAAGATTATGCAGGGATAACTGTCAAGGGAAAATATATTAGGAACAGCAGTTCATGAAATATATTTTCAAACAAATGTTCTTGAATCATAAAGTAAGAGCTGAAGACAACAATATGGCAAGGTTCTCCCAGTTGGTACCTTGCATCTCAAAGGATCAAAACCATGAGCCAGCCCCGTGAAAAAAATCATGGGATTGACTTATAAATCCACACTTTAGGTTTCTGTATAAAATAATACTGAATGTTTGCTTCCTTCCACGTGCCCTCTGGTTCTGCACTCTTAGTTGCATATGGGCTTGAGCCTTGAACTCTATCCATCTCTGGAGTCTTAATCCATTGGTAATTTTATAGCCTGATCTGCTCGTTCTCATTAAACTTCCCTTCTCTGTTATCCTCCTTCAGTGACACATAAACAATGAAGTAAATTAAATTGGACGTTCATCAAGGTTTGTGGGCAAAATATTAAACTTTGCCTTTGAAATCCTCCGATTCAGATTCTTCACATAAGTGGGAGCCTGTTACATTCGAGTGACACAGGATCCCCTCTGGTAGCTAACGCAAGAGATTTTCCTGCCAGTCAAATGCTGTGAAACCAAACCAGCTGGCTGCGTGGGGACATCTGCAAGCCCTCATGTGGATGGAGTTATGCTGTCAAACACAACCCAATTTACCCCCAGCTTGATTTTAATATCTCAGCGCTGCATTTCTCTGAACAAAATAATACCACAAATATCACCCAGCACAACAGTATCCACACCATCCAGCAGATTAGTTTTCATTAACTATGTATGATGGGCCCACACAGCAAATTTGATATGGTCTACTTACAAACAAAACATCCAAAATCAGACCTATTAGAAAAAGAAAACATTGTCTCTGTGGAGAATTGTCATCAAATGGAAAAAGCATTGCTCCTGAGCAGCTACAGAGCTTAGGGTATGGCCAACTGAGACACCAGTTGTGTTTGAGTTCCCTTTTAATTAAAAGCAACACAAGGCAGTAAAGTAACATAGCACTATGAATATGCTAGTTGGGCAGAGTCTGTTCAAGTGAAAAATCATGACCACAGGGCTGAAAAAGGAAAACTGCAGTTTTCTCTGCAGTGTTTGCCTTTATTTAGATGAAAAAAAGAAAACAAATCTGGTTAAGTTTGTTCCCTGGAAGAAATCTATGGACCTACCTCAACAGATCTATAGTTGATTTTGACCAGCTGAGAATCTGACACACACATTTCTTAGAACAGCACTTAACTGATTAACTAAATCTAAACAAGCCACAGATTTTCACTGATAAAAATCTAAGAGGGAGACCTGAGAGACAGTGACAGAAATGGAAAAAGATGAGAATGGGGAAAGGAAAGCAAGATAGGGGAAAATGTCAGAGTCCTCAAAACACTAGGCAACCTCAGAGAGCCCACTGCCAGCTGGAAGGCTGGCCAAACACCAGCACACGCATCTCTTCTGCTCACTGTAACAAGCGGGCGTCCCAGAGTCAATCTCAACATAGGCCCACCAACTTGTTTCCAGGCTAACCACCTGCCTGTCTTTCCTGCCACACCTTAATGTTCTGATACTCTGATGTTAACTGACGGGAGGCTGCCCTTTACCTGCCCTGGTGACAAGGGCCTCTGTACATGCTCTGACCTCCCCTTGACATGTCCCATGTCTCGTAGATGTTTCTTGACCTAACACCCGGCCTCACCATTTTTACGGCCTAACACCTGGCCTTATCATAATCTCTACATGTACTGGGCTCCCAGCCCCATCTCTGGGCCTACTAGCCCCATCCACTGGCTCCAAGTCCTATCCCTGGGCCACAAGCCTCTCCTGGCTCCAAGCCCGCCCTGTTCCTGGGCTCCAAGCCCCGTCCCTGGTCATCACCCACTCTCTACATCTCTGGGCCCCAAGTCCCCTCACTGGGCTCCAAGCCCCTCACAATGGGACTAGGGCTCCAAACCCCATCCCCCCCTGGAGCCTAACACCAAGCTCCATAATGCACCCAGGCTCTCCTGTGAGACTGGGCACTGCTGCAAGTCCCTCCACTGACCTGGGCCCTGCCTCAGTGATCACAGTGAGTCTGGGCTCCACCTGTCTCAGGTCTCAACCCACCAGGGATGTGGGGGCTGGGGTTTCTAGGTGCCCCTGTTTGCCTTTCACTAGGGAAGTAACTGGCCTGGCATTTCTGAGGAGCTGCCCCACCACAGGTAGCTCCACCAGGCCACCCTTCCCCAGCAGGGTGCAGTTTCAGGTCATGCCCAGGACCGTGGGGCCTTCTCCTTCCACATAGCCCCAGGCCTTACCTCCAAAATGTTATAGGCAGCAGCTCAGCCAGATGTAGCCTCCTTGGCTGGTATCAGCAGACTGTTGCCCTGCAGTTCAGGAATCCATCCCTTATGTACTCCAACTAGGCCCTGTTCCCCAATCAGGCAACTCTGCTTGATTACCACCACAGGCAGCTGTGGGCTGCCAGGCTACCGCTCAGGCCCTGGACAGTAACAGAGCACAGGGTGTCTTCCAAATATTTTGTCTTCCAAAGCATCACATTTCCTACAGGCTGAACCAGGATTCAGATTCCTTGTGGAGATGGCCCTGAAGCTGAATCACAGGGCTGGAAGGGACCTCAGGGGTCATCTAAGCCAGTCCCCTGAACAGATACATGACAAACTATTCCTAATATTCCATCCCAGACAAATGCTTCCCTGGTCTCGTTCTGAAAACCTCCAGAGAAGGAGATTCCACAGCTTTCCAGCAGAATTTCATGTTATCGTTTATAGCCCAGCTCTTGGATTTATCAGTATCCCTTTGCATGCCATTCTGTTCTCCTGAGTCCCAGTTTTGTGCCAGCTGCTCACTTGCTTTGGAAGCTCTCTATTCCTGCATCCAATCATTAATAGAAATAGAACCTCACTTGAAACCTCCTGCCACCTGACACAGATCCATGTATATATTATGTCATAACTACTCTTTGCTTGCAGTTGCTCAACCAATTACATATCCACTTAATGATCATCCAGTCTAGCCCATATCTCTGTAGTCTTTGTAAAAGAACCAGAGCCATACATATAGACACCCCCTCTTCTGGCCCTTAGAGAGTATTTGTAATCAAAATCCTCAGTCCAAATCTGGATTTTGCAAATGAAACTTATCTTTATATGGGGACACAACTCTCAAGGAGGAAAACTCCACGTGTAAATACTCCCAGGCTGGAAAGGCTGGAAACCCAAATCCAAGCTCCAAATGGAGCTAGAATTAAAGATATTAGTTATTAGCATAACCTGAGGGTTCAAAAGGTTCTGCATGGATAGCTCTGGGAGAGGAGAAAAGAAGAGAGCACAAAATTGTGGACAGATAGAGACATCTCCTTCTAACCCAAGGACAAAGCTGGAGTCAGTTATTAAAAAGAAGGATCCAAGGTAGGAGAAAAAAATCTTGAGAGCAAGACAGGAAAAGCAGAATATTTTATGCAGTCACCCAGCTTTAGAGTCTGAGAGCCTCCTTGAGATGCATCGCATGGGCCTTTGCAGGGACGAAGCTGTCTATGCTTTGGAAACTCTTTCTATAGAGAGGATGGACATATCAAAACTAAGCCAAATACCTACAGCTCTGGGCATCCAATAAACAGCCCATTAACTGTGGGACATCACTTTGCTTGGAACAGGGGGTACAGGACAAGGGAGCTCCTAGCTCATCAGGTCCAGCCTGCTGCTATCACAGCCAACCATGTCATGAGATTGAGGACGTTAAAGAACTATTGGATTTTCTTGCGACTTACATGGGTTCATGTGCCATGTTGCATATTAACTGCAGGAGTTATATCATTGCAATATTCATTTCACACGTGATCCCACCCTTAAGTGCTACAAAGCTAAAAAGGAGACATTTTGTGTAGAAGTTTGGTAATCTTGCATCCTATGCGTTATGGCACCTTCTTCAATTATCTGATCACATTCCAAAATTCATTTTAATAAAACCCAAAGGGAACCATTCGGATGCATACAAAGCATTACCAAGTAACCATGTGATCACTGCCCCTCCTTGGAGCTGCTCATGATATGGTGCAGCTTACACGTACCTCTTGCTCTGGGCTTAAAATCAGTCACATCCTCATAACCTTGTCTCAGAACCTTGTCTGCCTATGTCCTTAGACCAACATGGCTACAACCTACACACCAGTCACATCCTCAGACACACATGGATCTAGTGGAACTTGCAAGCACCATGTTAAAGACATCATTCTTCTTTGTATATATGAAAAGGGGCAGAGTTAAGGTTGTATGTTCAACCTTCACTTATTTTTTTCTAATAATTCCAAATATGCAGCGTTGATGTGCTGCAGTTCAAGTTTCTAGATTTGTTAAGGTGAGGAGAGAGAAATAAAATCTAGTTATTTAACAAATGTGCCGAGCTTGATGTTATCCTAAGTTAGTGTGGTTCAATTTTTCTTTTAAAAAGAAAAAGTCACATGTATTTTTCTTTTATGTTTTCCAAATTAAAATATAATTTATAGGAGTTTTCTCCAAATTAAAAAAAAAAATCAGGAAGACACCTGGCGCAGAGCATTTCAGCCCAGAAGCTGAATCCTCCTAATAATGTTTCGAAATGTGGGTTTATAATACATACTGCTTTACAACCTTCAATCTGGGAGGGCAGATAAACATCATCATAACAACTGTACCAGATCCATTGTTCACGAAAATCCTCATGAGTTCATTAACCTCCGAGTTCCCCATTTAAATTGCTTTAGTTCATTTGAGCGCACAATAGATTCATAAATATTTCAATTTATTTTGCTCTTCTTCTTGTGCTATGAAGTCTCCAGCACTAAGGCACAGCTAGCAGATAGCAGGCTAACGCTTTCGTATTTAAGCAACCAGGCCGCATTTAAGTTGATAGCTTGACTATATCAGTAAGAACCATATGTTTTTCTTGCCAAAGCACAAAAGGTTCAAGGCCTTTTAACATCACGTGGTCCTTATCTGTGTCCTCAGAGAAGAAAAACCTGTTAGCCTTGGCCAATGACTCTACCACAGAGCATAAAGACACTTAACCTTTCAACTGATGTTATTTGGACTGAGTCCACAATGTTATCAGCATGGAGCCACCCTCCTGAAATACCGTACACATGCTCCGTGTAGCAAGGCATTATTAGCACACAGACCTATGCTGAGATCACATCTCAGCTCCAGACCAGATGTGGAAAAAATATCACACAGTTGTGACAATACAAGAACGAAATGATCCGCAGCAGCAAAAAGAATAGTGCTTTAAAGAGAAGATTTTCTGAGGGCTAAGGAGCCACCCGAGTTGACTAGTCAAAAGGAAGACAGGTTGATTCATAAAGTAAAAACCTTAACAACCCTCGTGCCTCTGATAACAGCAAGAGGAAGACGATTGAGGAAAGAGCAGAAAAGAACCAACACTGCTTTGTATGTGAAATTCTTCAAGGACATCGCTAAATAGTTTGGGCTGTCACTGTTACATTTCTTTGCAGAAAGAAGTAGTAAGTACTTTGATGAAAAGTTAACTTTTAAAACAATAAATGGTTAGTGCTGTGGAAATAGTACTTAAGAACCAGAAAGTAAAATTGTCTATGAATAAAAAGTGAAACAGGTCAGCCTGGTTTCACTCTCCAATCTGACTGTAGTGTGGAAAAAAGTTAAGATGCAGCAAAAAAAAAAAAAGAAAAGAGGAAGAGTCAATTAGATAATTAGATTTATTTTAAGAGCGTGATTTCAGGGTTCTTTTCCTGTTAAAAACAGACTTAAGGGTATATTTGCTTTTACACTTTTGTCTGGGCAAATGTTCCTGTAAAACTGACTTTTGGAGCTCCCCTGTGCTTGGGAAATTCCCTGACTGACTTTAAAGCCAGTTGGGCAGAAAATAACTAACTTAGGAGTTTTATCTCTGTTCTCTTAATACATTTATTGTTAACGTTGTATATATTTAATCAAAGATGTGGGTTCATCTCCATTAAGCCCCACGGGAATTCTCTATAGACAGGGACAGCAGGTGTTCGTTTTACTGTCCTGATCTGATCAGTCTTCCAGACCCCGTGCCAGTTTGGTCTGTAACTGTTTCATAGTCTTTGCAAGCTAATCAAAAGGTTCTAGTTTTATGTTGGCTATATACTTTCTTTGTCCTCTGGTTTGCAGCAAGACAAATTTAATTACCTTTCCAACTGCATCGAAATCCATTTTCATTCCCATCCGGTCCAGCTAAGACCGCCTCTGTCCATTCTGTCATTAGACCAGGCAGAAAAGCAAAGTGAGACTGCCCCACAATTTCTTTAAAGCAACTACTCTTGGGGATGATTGTTATTGTTTAACATGAGCTGCCTGACCAAAATAGGCTTCTACTCCCTAATGTTCAGAGATAGCATGTGAAATTTGGCAACATCACCTCCACCAGGAACCGACTTCCCTATTAATATTTTTCAATCGATGAGTTTGCTTTCTTAGAACCACTGCACATTGAGGCAAAGCTGTAATGCTGTGCAATGCCAGGGATAAGACTGATTTTGGAAACTCGTTGCCTTTTAGTGCTCTTCCAATGCTCACAGATGATTCAGAATGCTTCAGCTTGGACTACCCAAGCAGACTTGCATCATCCAGGTGTGCCCACCGTTGCTTCATTAGCTTTCTGTCATGTAGGTAGCATGTTGCAGTAGCTTACTTAGGGCAGGGGGCAAGCAGGGCACTAGCTCTGGGCACTGATTTGGAGGGGGTACCAGCAGCATCTCACCGTGCTCTGCACTCCTACCCTCTGGTGCCTGATAGCATCTCTGCCCAGGATGCCAAAATTGCTGGTTACACCTCCGGCATTAAACTGCCCATCTGACTTACTGAATCAGCCATTCAAATACACTGCTCCTTCTTGCTTAACAGAATCACTTTCCCAAGTTTCTGCTCTGCTTTTTAAGTGAGATGAGGCTAGATTGTTTGCTGGCCCTTTCCGTTTCCTCTAACCTAATCCATTTAGGCACAAACCTTTTAGGCATCTTCTCCCACTGCTGATACTGTTGCTTTCCAGAAGCCAGTGTGGTAATCAAAAAAGGAGTGGGCTTGCTCTAGGGGAATATGAAATCCATAGGTTGTGATAATGGTGCCACCAGGCCTTTTCTGCTCTGCCAGCGCTGTATGGGAAAAATCTGCTCTAAGGATAAACTGGCATTTCATTCTCCTGTATCTGTCTGTCTACAGGGATAAGAATTGGTGTCCATTATGATGGCTCTTGAGACCTAGCAGATAAATTGTAGGCTATCAGAAAGTAACTAGGTCTTTATCAACTGGGCCCAACTGAATGGCTCTGCATCCTTCAGGACTCTGTATACCTTTATTTTACTTACGGAGGAACTCAATCAAGTCAAAGAAAAGCCCCCCAACCCATGACTGCCTTTAGCCATCCATGCAATCAAACCTTAGCCTCTGAGCCATGGGAAAGATTTTCATCAGGACCTTCTTAGTTCCTGCTCCCTCTTCTCAGTCTCACCTGGCCGAATTCTCCCCCCACAAACAACAATATGACCCCAGGTCTCTTCTCAATTGTAGCTCAGTCCTCGTGCCTCTTTCATATGATGGCCAACAACAAGGCTTGTCTTCTTGGGATGCATCTCATGTACACCCAGAGGTATTCTCAACGCAGAGGACTATGGTGGCTTTTATTCCCCCTTTCCAAGCAATGTGGCATGTGGTAGCTAATCCAGCTCCCACCCTATAGCAACCCTTAGGGTTTGATCTATAGAGCTCGCCTCTATGAACAGTGTCCAAGGGGCATTCTGATGATGAGGGATCCCTAGGACAGATATATTCCAGCCACAAACCTTTTCCTTGGTCCCATCCACTGCCCCACTACACATAAGCTAATTCTAGATCCTATCAATGTGACAGTATGGGGGGGACCCCAAATTGACTAACATTCAAATTACTTCACATGATTTTTTTTTAAATCAATCTACATGTTACAGTCAGCTTGTCTTCCTTAACTTTGAATCCCCTGACTTTCATCCATTTATTTAAATGGGTACAAATGTGAGAGCTGGGTTAACAAGCCCTTTCTACTAATACACACAATATTAAATAACTACAGCAACAAAACCTTAAGCAAATATTTACTCATTTTGCATTTTTACAGGCAAGTCTCCCAGATCCTATATTGTTTTAGCATTTCTAAGTCTTAGTTCCCAGTTCACAAAGTCAGGAGATCATTTTTGTTTGTACTTCTTGGGCCTGAGCGGATGCAGAAGACATTGAAATAATCAAGATAAACAACAGTCTGCCACTAAGTAATAAAATTAAGTTTTTATACTAGTTCCAGAAGTCTCTCGTATTAATTCCCTGTGTTCTGTAGCTCACAATTTAGAAGGAATCTGGCAAATGAAATTCTTCAGATAAAAATGAAATGTCTGAGAATGTGTGAGTGAGTTATGAAATCTGAATGTAATCTGGGAAAACACAGGAAGCCTTAGCACTGCAAGAAGAGTGGGCAATTAAAAAAGTAAGAAGGATGACTTCCCTTTAATTCAGTTGCTCACTATCTGTAAAACAAGGTTATAATAACTAGACCCCAATCATGCAAGTCCTTATACATATAACTTTATCCATGAGAGTTAAACTAAGCTAAAATGGACACAGCTGGTTGCTAGTTAAGGACTCAGCTGAGTTCTATGGGAGGCAAACATTTGCTTAAATGTTTTGCTGGGAAAGGATTACTGAAAGTATTTATAGTTAAGGATGTCTTTAAATGCTTTATTGAAACTGGGCCATGCCCCCTGTATTGTAAAAATACCAGTCAATCTTGTTTGAATTGCACCAGCCATGGGAAAAAACTCGATAGTGCTAGGCACTTTATACACACACAGCAGAGAGGATTTACTCCCATATAAATGAAGGAAATATCTGGCCCAATGGGAATAATTTTTCATTTGTTCATTAAGTGCTGCAGGAACAGACCCCAATGTAGGAAGATACAAGTGGTTAGTGAAGACAGAGGGAGATCTAGCGACTGTGCTTAGTAGATCATTGGATTGTCTTTAGAATTACATGGTTTCAGCTTGGCTAACTTTAGGGATGATCTAAATTAGATCTGCAGGATTTGATCCTACCATAATCATACTGTCATTGTAGTGCGCTTGACCATTATGGCAGAATCCAGTAGTATATTCATAGAGTAACAGAGTAAAAATATCTGCAGTATTTGGCTGGGATAATTTAGGTAATAACTACCAATGAGAAAATATCTCTGCTTAAGTCTGTATCCATTAAAACACTGTAGGTGCAAAAGCAAGACGAAGTCATACCTTCTTGCATTTATGTTGTGCTTAGGGCCTGAGAAATGCCTACTGAAGTCAATGGAAAACTTAACATTGAGCAAATCAAACACTGAAAGACTTGGGGGTAGAAGCAGGAAATAGTACTGTGAAAAAGAAGCAAAAAAAATAATAAATTCCAGAATAAAAGCCAACCAGGCTAGGGACAGAAATGACACATACCTGGTATAAGTGATCAGAAACTGGTTCAAATCTGTAACAAAACAGAAATTCAGTGCACATAAACCGGTTACAAAATAGCTAAAACCTGTTTAAGATAAACCTGGGTGGATGTGGTATCAGACTTAACTGATTTAGGTTAAATTGGTTTATTGAGCTTCTTTCCCAGATCTCCTCCAGATTCAAGTTAACTCACACCCCAGCCTGTTGCTGTTTTCAGAGTGGGTGTGGGGAAAGGGAGAGGAGGGAGGTCAGTCTGGGGGGGGGTTCAGCCTCCCCTGAAGGGTGCGGCAGATGTATTGGAGCCCTTCCCTGAGGTGGGGGGCTACAATTCACCCACCCCACCCTTATGCACCCAACAACAAGCTCTATCCGCTCCCTTTCCCCCCTCCCATTCTGAAAACAGTGAGGGGTGGCGGAGCTGTGGCTACTGCTATGGGAACCTGGCTGCAGCCTCCCAGCTAGATTCCCCTTCCCCCTGGAACCAGCAGTGAACTTCTGTTTGGTCCGGGGTAACGTTGTAACTCAGAACACTTTGCAGAACATGCTCTGAATTACAGCAGGGAGTTACACCTGGGAGCTGCCCTTCTGCCTGCACCCGCAGTCTCCCAGCATCCCAAGATTTTTTTACCTCCCCTGAAACCCCCCCCTTCCTCCCCATGGCTGAGTAGGCAGGCTAGCCTTGGCCCAGCTGGCTCTAGTGCCCCTGGCTTTTGGCCTGGGCCACTGCAGGCATGTGGCTGCATTTCCTGAATCAAAAGTGAATGTCTGCTCACTTGCTTCTTGGTTCAATCTATGCAGCTTAGACTAACCTGCAAAGACTGAATCAATTCAGCCTTGGGCTCTTTGACTGTCTGTACTTATCCCCAGAGAAAGATGACACATGGGCAGAGGAACAAGGAAAAAGGAAAACCATTATGGAAACACAGACATTTTATCCAGCTAACTTTGTTGAGGGTTTCCTATCCCCAATCTCCCATCTAGCCATCCTTTCATTTGCAAAGAACAAAATAAAGGGAATAGATAGATAGATAGATAGATAGATAGATAGATAGATAGATAGATAGATAGATAATCACTTTTCCACACAATGACATTGAAATCCCAGAGGAAATGGTTCATGAACTGACACAACTGTTAAAATTCTCTGAAATAATACAAGGGACCTACAAAAAAGAGTCCCTATGGTCTCTGTACATCTCTCAGGCTGAATTGATGTGGGCAACTGCAGCTCCTCATGCATTGGATACCAGCTATCATTAAACAATCAGGTTGGGCAGATTGTACAAACTGTCTAGTCAAATAGACAGTTTGACTGTCTGCTCTTACAAAGAAATAAATGGGGCCATTCACTCCACAGCCAGCCAGACAGAAAGCTGAAATCTTTAGATAGCTCTCATTGGCAAACCACTGCTTAAATACATAACAGAGGCATAAGTACCCCATGAGATAAATGTATTATAGGTACCAGAGCTGTCATCTCCCCTCTGACAATCACATTTCCTCTGCCCACGGGATGTGCACAATGCAAATTACTTTGCTAATGGTTTTCAGAGTGAATTTAGGCCTTTGAAACAGCCAGTTCTGGCAGCAGTAAAGACCATTTATCTACCGATCAGATATCAGAGAAGCACACTCTGATCCATCCACACACAGGTTCTCAAGGGACCACTCCTCCAGTGGTGCTGGAGGATAAATAGTTGAGGCCTTGATCCTGTGAAGGATTATACATGCATTTCAAGGGGGTCGGTGAGACAACTGCCATGCATCCATACCAGCATGTGATGCAAGTCAGTCCTGGAGCCTTGGGGCAAGACGCAGGCAAGGACTTACAAGACTGAAGCGGAGCTTGGACGGCATGTAGGTGCCTATGTCCAAAGCAAATTCCATTCTGGATCCAAAAACAAACCATTCCTCTGCCTTTGTCTCCTGAGCGGCTGTATCTGACAGGTATGCTCTGCACACTCACACACACCCCAACCGGCTGTATAACAGCCCAGTGGTCAAAGTACTTGCACAAGTTGGGGATCCAGGTCCAATCCCCTCTGCCTGAGGGGATTCAAACTTCTCTCTCTCAGGAGAGTACCCCCTGAACCACCAGGCTAGAGGCTTTTCCTCAGTACCAGAAAACTCTGCCCCTTTTGTTTAAATCTGTACAGAAAAAAAATCATTCTGTACCTAAGGAGTAATGCAATGAGCTTGGAATATTATTCTGACATAACAAAGCAGTTCAACTTTACTTGAATCAAAATCTCAAGGATGAATCATGATGCCTCCATAATACAGAAGGTCTCTACCGTTAGGAGCAGAACAGTTAATTACTTTGAATAATTAGTTAAGGAATTTCTTCCACAAGCTGCAGCACTTCAGGAAATCCTGAAAAGGCATGCTTTCCAGTACAACCTTTCAGCCATTTGGCAGCTCCCAGCTGACACTGCTGTTTGATCTGAGCTGCTGTGTCAAAGCATAACACGTGCATGCCGTTACATGAGGAAACTCCTTGCCATTCACAAAAGGCAGCACGATGCTTTCACAGCTGACTGCCGGGGAGCGAGGCAGGTGTTTCTGTGCAGGCTAGAGAGGAAAAAGTGATCTGTGCTGGAATACTAGCAGCACCGAGACACCCCAGCAGCTGGGACAGCTAGCGTGCATGGCCGTGGTGAGCTAGTGGAGGCAGGACAGGACATAGAAGAGGATGTTTTTGGAAGTGTCACACGATAAAGGCTTGCAGCTTGAACAGAAACATGGGATTCAAAGGAGGGGTTGGAGAAATGGCCCTGCAACAACATGAGACTTGGCATCACTTGTGGATTTACCCTAATTTACCCAGCAGGGCTGCGCAGGGAGTGGGTCAGGACAGCGCCACATCAGCTGCGGTTGCAGATGTCATCTGCATGTTTGACTACAGGGCCGTGGGACTCAAAGCGCTTCTAGGCTCACTTCCAGCTACAGGAAGCTCATTGCATTACTCCTTAGGTACAGAATGATTTTTTTTCTGTACAGATTTAAACAGAAGGGGCAAAGTCATTGCAGTGCATTGTCATGCGTCTATGGCTTCCCATTCACGTGTGCAAGGCAACCCAACACAGTCATCATTGGCTCATGTCCAAGTAGACACGGAGCACAGCGGTCCTGCTGCGAAGATCCAGCCCACCCTCCTCGCCCCCCCCTGCAGTGGTCTTCAACGACTAGCCCCAAAAGAGCAGCCCTTGCTAATGGCTCACTCATCTTACTATAAAACCTCACAGGCTCTCTCTTGCTTCCTGCCACTCTATGTTCATCCCTTACTTTAACTGTGCTCTCTGCAGATCTGAGGTGTCTTTGTTGGCTTATGCAGTATAAAATGATATTTAAGGAAGCAAAAGGCAGCAGTAGGTAAAGTCAGGTAGCCTCAGGGACTGGAGCATTTTTTTATTTACTTAGTAAAAAAGCTGCTGAAAATTCCCTTTAAAAAATCGTGGGGTTGGAAGAAACCTGGAGAGTTATCCCCTCTTGTGCCCTGCATAAGCACAGGCTACACTAGTGCTACCCAAGCCTGGACAGATACCTATCCAGCTGTAAATGGATAGGTACCCATATTCCAAATGGGGCAGCTTTTGCCATTGTTCTGCATTTCTTACAGTCAGAAAGCTTTTTCCCCCGAGATTGGTTCTACATCTGCTTTGCTGCTATAAACCAATGGCCACGTGTTGTGCCCTCTGCAGCGACAGAGGGCAATGTTTCTTCATCTTCTTCCTGGCAGCTTTTCAAATATTTGAAAACTGTTGTTGTGCCCTTTTCTCCAGACTAAACACACCTAGTTCTCTTGACCTGTCCTTCAAGATTTCTAAAGACCCAAGGTTTCCATATAGGACACAGCAGATGGAAGCCCTGCAGTTGCAGCACGAGCTAAGAGAATGGGCCAAATTCAGTTCATGGTGTTCAAACTGGATCTGAATTCAGAACTGGATGTACCCATTTGGATTCAGACCACAGAGTTGTGCCTTGAGGAAGCAAGAGACTTCTTGTAGGTAAGCAGGTTACAGCTCCTCCCATTCTGCATTTAATCATTTATGGTTTAACTAGCAGATAATTTTCTGCTGGAAGCAGAATTAAGTATAGGCCTGTATGCAGCAAAGCATTTATGCACCTACTTAGCTCTATGTCCCTGACTAGTTCCGGTGAAGTCAATTGAAATCACGGAGTCTATTCACATGTTTATAGCAAGCATGTACTGAAGTGCTTTCCTGAATCAGAGACTTATGGGATTCACCACTGAAAATAACCCTGGCAGTACCACCATCAGTGTGGATACAGTGGAAGACTATGTTTGTCTTCAAGACATTTAGTTCTACAGTGTGCAACCAAGACCCTGTCAGCTCTTACAAACTAATACCACTTACAAGCTGAGATATTAGACCACTTCACTAGCTGAATGGGAGACCTCTGACAAAGCCCAAAAAGTGACACTGTGGACTCCAGTAGTGAGATGCCTACAACATTGTTGAGAAGTCTTCCTAAGACTTACATTGGAGGGTAGCACCATGACACATTTAACAATGTTGTTCACCTTATGCCTGTTAGTGAGTATGTGCCGGTGCCATGACACAGGTGGTCAGGTCTAGGGGCTGATTAAGGATCAGAGTTTAATAATATTTGGGTACAAACCAGAGTCAGAGAAGATAGCCAAAGTCCAGGAACAAGCATAGTTAGGAAACTAGGAGGTTGGGAGATAAGCGAAGTCCATGAGCTGGCTAAGTTAGCAAACTAGGTCGTCAGGAAGAAAGCAGAGTTTCCAGAGTCATGGTCTAAGGTCAGGAAGAATCCTGTAGCCCAAACACTTTCTGTTCTTCTCCCTGGGCTTATATAAGGGAAAGTGTAGGGTCAGATGACAAGAGTCAGGGAGCCAGGTAGGGCTCATCCAGCGTTTGGGACGAGCAGCAAGGGGGCTGAGTGGGGTAAATGGCTGTGCTGTGCTAGTCCGGCCAAGGCCCTGGGTTCAAAACTACTGCAGGCCTGACTGTAAAGGCTGTTGTTATCCATTAAATCTTAGAAACCCTGATAAAGCCATCCAGATATAGCACTGTGTTCTCACACTACCAAGCTGAGACACCAGCTGAGAAGAGCATAGCAAATATTGACAAATGGACCTTCTGAGATTTAAAAGGCATTTTTTTTTTTTTGGAAAACATAACCATGTCCCAGGGGAAATGAGTAAAGGACCAGAAAGGGCTCCCACTTCAGCTAGTTCTCTTTAACAACAGCCAGAGAGCAGCAGCTCCCAAGGCTCCAAAGAATCAATTTATAAATGAATGAAAAGAAAATGTTTCTGGCAGCATCTGCCCGATGCACGATGAGAGACAGGAAT
>NW_005842112.1:85018-97482 GCF_000455745.1 Alligator sinensis
GGAGGAGGTTTTCTCAGTATGCTTTCAACCGCATAAGAGAATTCCCCATGCCTGCAGACCTAGTGTGGGAATCAAGGAGTGTTTCCCACCGCAAGTCAGCCAGCTATGATACCTACCTTGAAAATCAGCCATATCTCTGCTCTCCCCTGGGATCAATTAGTGCACAGCTCATTCATACTACTGGGTCTTTCCCAAACTTGACATGAGCCTTTGTTGTGCTATTTGCAAAGAATAAATGACAGGTATTGGCAGGGGAGTTGAGCAAAATGTTTCACTTTAGCAATTGTTGCATGAAACGCTTCAATTTTTACTTTCAAATTTACTTTTCAATTTTTTTTTTTTTTAAGTTTAAGAAAATGATTAAATAAAACCAAACCTTTCATTATCAGCTGAGCTGATTGACATACACTGGTCAACTTAAAGTGAAATTTGGAAGGAATTGGGTTTTTTGTTGAGAAGAAAGCATTTTGGATGGATCCAAAATAATTTTTTTTTCATTACTTAGTGTTAGCCTCTGACCTTAAAAAAACATCTATTATTTGTACAGCTCTAATTATAATTCTCCACAAAGGTGTTAACAGCTGCTCATTAGACATTCTGGACAGAACAGTTAGCACCCTCGCCTCCAGCTGCGCAATCTCCTTTTTGTACACCACACTGGATTCTCCGCCCTGAACTTTTAATCTAGTTTGGTAACAATCAGCTCCCAGAGAGCGAGATGGAGCCTGTTCCCCTTGAGTACATTGCCCCTGATCAATCTGATATCCATTTTCTAATGTTATTTCTTTCTGGCACTTGACTGTCTGTCATGCACTGGAATGTGATGAGGAACAATTTTCAGGAAATACAGGCAATCCTCAACTTACAGTGTTTCGAGTTACAACATTTCACACTTACAACGTTTATAAATTGACACCCTGTTTCAACTTTCTGACTTCAGTTTCGACTTTACAACACTTGATCCAATGCGACGCCATGCCAGAGAACAAATTCACTGCATCACCCATGTCCCTGGAGAACATCTGTCCAAACTTGCTTGGACACTTTCTTTAGGAAAGCAGAGGAGACTCCAGAAAAACCTGCAGCCAAGACTCCTGAGAAGACTCCAGCCAAGAACCACCAAAAAGTCCACCAAAGTCACCTCAAAGAAGTCCTTCCAAATCAATATGATTGCTATTTACGATAAAAATACGTTAATGTAGCTATATTACTCATCTATAATTAATCGAGTACAAAATTCTGGGGTATTTTTGGTGAAAATAGGGTATCAGGCCTTGGCTCAGGAACCAATCCCCCATTTATAAAGTTGTTTCTTATGAGAAAACTGGTTCTGAGTTACAACGTTTCAACTTAAGACGCGGTTTTCAGGAACCAATTGTGTCGTAAGTCCGAGGACTGCCTGTACAGTTAAACGAGACAGCACATTGGATGGTGACCATGTTTGAGAGATGAAAGGAGAAACTTCTGAAGACTGTGCCATGCTTATAGTGTACAGCAGTAAAAAAGCAGCTGATGCTAACTAATTAAAAAAGACATGTGAGTCCGTGGAGAGACGGGACAAAGTGCTATGGCAAATGCTCCGAACTGCAAACACAAAGTAACATGGATCAGAGCAACCCAAGCCATTCCAGCTGCTGCTGCAAAGAACACTGTTAACCTGCAGACTCGTTAATTATGTCACCCTAATTAGGCTGTGGCAACATTGAAAAGTTTCTCCCACAGGCATACTTTGCACTGCAGATCTAAAAGAGACTCTGTACTCAACGCTTTCAGCAGTACTTTACAATTAGGTACGTTCCTCCTTTTTCCTCTCATTTTAGACTCAGTTGTTAACTATGCCCCAAAAACCAGCTGTGCTACCATCAAGTGCTGACACTACAGATGAGCACGAGCAATAGTAAGGAAAACTTTAATCTTATGTTATTCCAAGCTTCCTGTTACACGGGCTTGTTTGTGCGCCCTTTGTCTCTAAGATTAGATCATGGTTAGCTCATGCAAAAGATGAGCTTCATATTTTTAAAACTGATTACGATTTACAGTTTGCACAAGCCCAGGATGAAATAACAGAGGGGGAAAGAAATGTGGCGCCATGTAAGAGTACCAGATATTACATTTTCACTCAAGATAACATTTTCAGAAGTTCCTTAGTATTTAGGAGTTTAAAGCTGTTGACTTTCAAGGAGGGCTTAGTTACAGAGGCCAGATCTACACTGCTATAGTTGTGCTGGCAGAACTACGTTGGCTGCGAGCATGATGATCCCACCCTCCAGTCAACAGGCTGGCAAAGCCCTGATGTGAATGCAGCTGTGACCACAAAAGACGGCTTTTGTCGACCCAGCTAACATCATTCAGGAGGTGGTGAAGGTTCGACAGCAAAAAACTACCTTCCGCCACTATGCACGGTGTCTCCATGACAAGGCTCCGTGCACATTGCTGCGCCAGGGCAGCGGTACCCTGAGAGGATCTGCAGGGTAGATAAGCTCTAGGTGATTTAGGAGTTTCTGTTTGTCTCCACGCCCAAGACAAACTGAGGTCAAGGGGATCCTTCTTTGGGGTGGGATCAGGAATCTAGTCCTTATCTGTCCATACTCATCCTCCTGCCCGTTGCAATTCTGCTGACGGAGAGCAAAACACCGGTGGGTGTCTCAGGAAGAGGCCATCTGACACTTCAGTCTGAGGTCTTCAATGCTGTCCAGATATTTTAGACACCCGTTTGCCATTCAAATGATGTGGAACTGGGCATCCAAACCCCCTAGGCATTCAGAAGCTCAGCCCGGACATTCCTCACAAAGCCAATTTTGCTCACGAAATGAAAGGTGAGCTGCTACATAAAGTGAACTTTCATTGTGTTTAAATATCACTGGCATCTTCCAAAGCAGACCTCTTTTGCATTGCTGAAACAAGGAGTTTTATGTCTGTCCAGCAGGGCACTTTTCACCACCACGTTCATCTAACAGGTTTTCCATTAAAAAAGCATCGTTCATCTTTGACAGCCCCCCACATTTTTTCATCAAATCATAGGAACTTACAAGCTCTTGGCTGGTCCCAAGCACTTTATCTTGCTGTTCATTTGTTCCCTGCTGTTCAGCCCCAAGGATGAAGTAGCATGGACGGTGGGCGGCCTGCACAGACTGGTGAGGTTCCTTCAGTTGCTACGGAAAGGCAGAAATGCCACCTCTAGTGCCATGACTGGGGGTCCCACAGGAGGGGCTCCTGGGAGCTCTCCGACTGTGGCAACTTCTTCAGAAACTGGGAGAGGAGAATCTGTTCCAGAGAGAGAAGAATTAGGTAGCAGTTCAAAATTTTACATATCATGTTGCTCCTAAATCCTGATTTTCCCCTTTTTTCATGTTGCTCGCTGAAGGCTGAATCCTGGCTGGCTAGGCCTCACCCTCCTAGAAGACCTCCAGTGGTGGTGATGATGAGCGATCACCCATGAACGAGTAAGATTGTCTTCCACGGATCTTAATAACGAGTCTGCAGGTGGCTCCATCACCCAGTTCTAGATCCACTTGTCTTGTCGCGATGAGGACAGGTGTTTCCAGGAGGGATGGGCACCGTTTTGCTGCGTTGGATATTCGGATGTTCTTTTTGCCTGCTCCTCTTTTCCTCCTCTGCCTGCCGACGAGGTGTTTCAAAGCGTTGAGGTCCCTCCCGAAGAGCCTTCCTCCATGTTTGTTGGTCCTGCGCAATGGTGTCTCAATTGTTGATGTCAATGTTGCACCTTCATGTTTGCCTTCAAGGTGTCTTTGAAGCACTTTCTTTGGCCTCCGCTACTTCGCTGACCTGCTTTCAGCTGTGAGATAAAGATTCTCTTTGGAAGGTGGGAGTCAGGCATGCAAACAACATGACCTGTCGAGCGAAGTTGGTTTTGGATGATCATGGCCTCAATAAATTCGGAATTTGCTTTGGCCAAGACGCTGATGTTTGTGCGTCTATCCTCCCAGCTAATCTGAACGTCTTTATGAGCAGGTCTATGGGGCCTCTGTGACAAGCTTCAAGCCCTACTAAGAAGCACGTGCCCATTCCACCTTCCAGCAGCTTTGCACACCTGCCCACCTCTTAGGCTCGGTCTCCAGCATGGGTTCAGGGCCACTCTAAGCTCTCTCCACTACCTAATTTCTGGGATGCCCAGTTCCACATCATTTGAATGGCAAATGGGTATCTAAGAACCAGAATGTGTGGAATAGCGTGCCTCTCAGCCCTGTCCCTGGGCTCACCCTGGTGGCAATGTGGACAGATTCCCTGGATGGGAAGGATTATAAGCCCAGATGCAATGAACTCCAAAGGGTGGTTTCTTCTAGAACTCATCCCTCAAGTGACCCTTGTTTTCTCAAACCTCTCAGCAATCAGGACAGTGACTCTGGTAAGGTTTTCCTACTGCTTTTAACAGGAGCCAGAGCAGCTCCTTGCCAGCCTCAGACCCCAAAATACAATTTTGACCCCCTCAGTGCCATCAAAGTCCCTAGAATCTGGGGAAGTCATGATTGCCACCCCACATGGTAATGGTACAGTATCCTTTGGGTCAAGTTAGAGACAGACCCACTTCCCAAGCACCTCTATATTCACCAAATGGCCTCTACGTTCACCAACACTTTAAACAAATCTAGGCCCAAACACTGTGGATCGCTGATCATGATTAGACCTCTGTCCTTCTTTAACCAACCTCATAGTTTTCCTTGTTTCCATTTTAGACAAGCAGGTTGCCATCAGATTTGGGCAGGAGATCACCATCCATCACCACCGCGTGAGTACAACCACTTTGATCATCTTCCCATTTTTCCCTAAGGATGGCCTTTTCTTCTTGTAGGTTTTGTGTGCTTGGTTCCCCTAATCTGCAAGCCTGACAGGGGTAGATAAGTAAGGAAATGCCTGGTTTTGTCAGAAAATAAACACCTTATATGCTTGAGGAGGAACATTTGTGTTTAAGATGCGTGTGGAGGAGTCCTAATACAAACACATGCACGCTATTTTTCAGTGTATATAGTGCACTCCCAAGAAGGCTCAAATTATGAGAAAAAACGGTTTTCACATATATTCGATTGAATTTAGGACCACTTTCATTATGTGGTTTCAATCATTCTTTGTTACATAGGTGTGGTGTCTAAGACAGATCTTAATTTTAGACCACTTCTTCCAGGGGTGGGAATGCAGAAGGGCAGAACACATCTTATACACCAGAAGGTATGGTATATGCAGCATAACTCATTATCACCACACATCACACTCAAATTGGTATCTAAGAGACCTTTAAAGCATTTCACATCAAGTGAGATCTGACTTTTTTCTGAGACCCAAAGGGCTGTAGGAGAATTTCATCTTGAATAAAAACAGACTGTAGAGGTTCATTCCAGTATGTGAAAGCTAAACTGAGCTGAGCCTCCTTGTTAAGTGCTATGGATTCATTAATATTCAAAGTTATTAGTTATTATGTTCTCAGTGCTGAAGTATCCAGCATTTTATAAATTATACATGGAGTCTTTGGAGATGGCTGGGAAAGCCAATTAGCCAAGCTGAATTTGCATATCAATCAAGCAAAAAGTATCCCTAGTGCAGCTACTTGGTGGAAAGAATCTCTGCGGTTCAAGATGTGACAATTTTAATTTTTTCACCGTCCTTATTAATTGTGATCATTTCCCCTACCAGGTCAGCATGACCCATGACCCTAAATTCACCCATTATTGTCAAACAAAGGATGAAATCCTCCCATGTGCACCTGACCAGATGAAGGCCCTTCCTCCAGTTTCAAGTGTCCGTGGTAGAGCAGCCGTGTTGGAGAGTTCAGCTCCATGTGCTCTTAATGGGTTCCCAGAGGCCAATGGGGATTTACATGCCTGCCATTGGCCCCAAGGCTCTGTGTAAGCAGTGACCCCAACTTCAGATCTGGGAAAAGCAGGTGCAGAAGAAGCCCCAGCTACAGTCTGGGAAGGTGAATGTCGTCCCCTTTGGGCTGGCAGAATTTGCTGCATAACACCTCATGATTCGGCTGGTGTGTGGAGGTACAGAGAGGGAGGCTTTACCAGGCAAGTCTTGATGGTGAGCACACCTGAATTCAAAGCATAAAGACATCTCCTTTTCCACAGGTAGCTTCCTTTCATTGGCCCACGTCCATCTCCTCCTCTTGGCATCTGAAGATTCGTTCAGATCCTAGTTGAGAAACCAACCACATGCCCAACAACACATGGGGAGCAAGGTGGCCAGTACTGTACCTGGCTGCCTTTGACTCAAGTGCTCTTCTGCTGCTGGGTCAGCTGGAGCTGCCTGTCTGCATTTGCCAGGAGCCAGTAGCTCCAAACTCATGCCTTTAGAGCTACAGCAAAGACACCTCAACCATTCTGCTACGGCACCTAACTACTGACTACCGACATCTAAATGCCATTGGTTATGTATGGGCTGATGCAATACCAGGATTAGGTCATAACATCCCAACCTGATCTACACCTTTTCTTCTCATGAGTGATCACAAAGAAATTAGCAACCCCACACAACTACAGGAAGGGAGCAAGGGAGCACGTTTGAGATAACTGCCAACCTCCTTTCAGCGTGGAGAGTTTTAGTGGCCACCAGCATTCATATTTCTATCGATAAAATCTCATCAACCTATTGCCAACATTTCATTCCTTGCGTGCACAACACTGAGGCTGAGCAGACAAGACACGTGATTCCATGAGAGGCTCTAGTGAAAAGGGCAAGTCCTTCTTCCTTTATTGGTGCTCGGTTGGTAGCACAGAATTTCTCTCTGCAAGGGAACGCTTAAGGTCCCAGGAATGAAGCCTGTACTCTGTTGGATTTCATTCTGGGGAATGAAGATGTATGTAGATCAGATTCACATTTTAAAGAAAGGATTGGGCTATTTTAAAGTTAAAACTGAATTAAAAACAAAAACAGTTTGTCAACTTGTGGTGGATAGTCATGCCCAGAAGCTTCCCAAATAGTTTTGAGTTGAGCGAGTTTGAGTTAATGGACTGGCCGACGCCAACATCTTAAGGGATAGCCAGCACAGGTTTGTTGCGGGTAGGTCTTGCTTGACCAATCTCATTTCCTTCTATGACCAGGTGACCTATCACCTGGACAAGGGAGAAGAGATTGATGTCATATATCTTGACTTCAAAAAAGCCTTCGATCTGGGGTCCCATGATCGCCTCTTGGAGAAACTGGCCAATTGTCGCCTTGGGTCCTCCACGATCCACTGGCTGGAAAATTGGCTCCGGGGTCGGACCCAGAGGGTAGTAATCGATGCAAGTCACTCATCGTGGTGTCCTGTGACCAGTGGGGTCCCCCAAGGCTCTGTCCTTGGACCCATACTGTTCAACATCTTCATTAATGATGTGGACACTGGAGTCAGAAGCGGACTGGCCAAGTTCGCCGATGACACCAAACTTTGGGGCAAAGCATCCACACCAGAAGACAGGCAGGTTATCCAGGCTGACCTGGACAGGCTCAGCAAGTGGGCGGATGAGAATCTGATGGTGTTCAATGCCGATAAATGCAAGGTTCTCCACCTTGGGAAAAAAAACCCGCAGCATCCTTATAGGCTCGGCAGTGCTATGTTGGCTAGCACGATGGAAGAAAGAGACTTGGGGGTCATCATTGACCACAAGATGAACATGAGCCTGCAATGTGATGCGGCGGCTAGTAAAGCGACCAAAACGCTGGCTTGCACCCATAGATGCTTCTCAAGCAAATCCCGGGACGTCATTCTCCCCTTGTACTCGGCCTTAGTGAGGCCGCAGCTGGAGTACTGTGTCCAGTTTTGGGCTCCACAATTCAAAAAGGATGTGGAGAAGCTTGAGAGAGTGCAGAGAAGAGCCACGCGCATGATCAGAGGTCAGGGAAGCAGACCCTACGATGACAGGCTGAGAGCCCTGGGGCTCTTTAGCCTGGAAAAGCGCAGGCTCAGGGGTGATCTGATGGCCACCTACAAGTTTATCAGGGGTGACCACCAGTATCTGGGGGAACGTTTGTTCACCAGAGCGCCCCAAGGGATGACGAGGTCGAATGGTCACAAACTACTTCAAGATCGTTTCAGGCTGGACATAAGGAAGAACTTCTTTACTGTCCGAGCCCCCAAGGTCTGGAACAGCCTGCCACCGGAGGTGGTTCAAGCGCCTTCATTGAACACCTTCAAGATGAAACTGGATGCTTATCTTGCTGGGATCCTATGACCCCAGCTGACTTCCTTCCCTTTGGGCGGGGGGCTGGACTCGATGATCTTCCGAGGTCCCTTCCAGCCCTGATGTCTATGAAATCTATGAGACATCTCGCAAATGCACACATGAATGAAGCAGAGCTGTTGCAGTTTAAAAGCTGGCTGTCCCTTCTCACCCAGCAACAACTCAGGTGAGATTTCATGAACAATTTACTTATGTGCATAAACATATATATATATAAATTACAGCAGTTACACACTTCACTATGATGGAGCACCGATAAGCATCTTATAAATGACAGGACTCACCGGATGGGCTGGAAAGGATCTGTATGTTATCAAGGAGAGTGTCCAGAGCTGGGAAACCTGTGGGCAGCACAGGAATTTTCCCACGAGCCAAAATGAAGTACCTGAGCCCAGGGGAAGGAGCAGATTTTAGATACATCCTGCTCTTGGTGTTTCCTGTTGGCTGCTTTAGCCAAGTGACTGTGCTGGAGGCCCCTCAACTCTCCCCAGGCACCCTACAGGGAGTTCAGGCACCTACTTCATACACGAGGTTTCTGCTGCTGTACTCTACATCCCTTTAAGGATCTAACCTTTACAGTCTAACAAGGAAGAGGTGGGAAGAGGGGAGGCCCAGAGAAGAAAAATGGCCCACCCAAGGTCACACATCAGGTCAGTGAGGTCCTCGAGTCCCATTCAGCGCACAGGCCGGCTACTCCCGAAGGGGCTCCTAATAGGTAAGGAAAAAAAATACTGGATTCTGGTAAAACACACATTCACTTTAATGGGGGTAGCACTGGGCGACATGGCAATGGTGCCTAAGATGCATCCAGACTGGTCTATATTGGTCATCTGAACCATAAGGGGCTCAGTCCTGCTCCTAAGAAAGTCAGCAAGAATTTCAGATCAGCAGGAGAACCCTAAAGCATCACATGCTGCTGCAAAGACCCAACATGCAGACCCACTCCTGGCTTGGGCCAAACACCCTTTTGCCAGCCAGTTGTCCATGTTACTTAAAAAGCAGAGGAAACACCTTTAAACTGACCAAGTCGTGTGCTCTGGTAAAATACGATCCACAACACAGAAAACCATGCTGAGGAGCAAGGCCGCAGCAGCAAATGCTATTTGCATAGCCCCATTGGCTCCAGCAAAAGGCTCTGCCTGGGAACACCACCTCACACCCCCAAGATTATGGATGCCTCGCTACAGCAGAGCAGACAGGCCCATGCTCGCTAGTCATGCTAGACATGATCAGGGTCCCCGCTTGTACTTTTTTCTAGGTCAAAGACAAGACTGAAGCAGCAGGGGACTGTTTGGGGCAAAGGGGTTAAAACCGCAGTTCTCAAATTATCATGAGATGAAAGCAGCACAGGAACCAGTAGCGTGTTTTCAGCATAGAGTCACAACTGGTCGAGTTGTCGTTGCCTGAAATGTAAACACCTTAGGACGAAGCTGGTCCACACGACTTGTTCTGAAACTTGGAGTCTGGGGGAAATTTCACCCAAGGAAAAAAGGATGGCTTTGTGATGAAAGCAATATGGCACGGACAGTGGCAAAGCTTCAGATTAGGAGACTCAGATCCTATTTCTGATCAGGACTGATTGAAAGGGTTTGGTTTTGTCCCCATTAAAGTTTCTAGTCAGCGGCTCGTGTTACGTACACACTTCACTTGACACCATCAATGAAGTAGTTAAACTACAGCCTACTGATGCAAAAGAGCTGTTCTGTGTTCCAACTAGGGCAATCATTTTTTGCTCATTAAGCAGTACCAAGCTTGCAATTTAAAGAAACATGTACATGTAATTAAGGTAATGTAAAGTGATAAAAACAAATGGGTTAGGTAAATTGTAAGGAGCCATCAGCGTGGGGAGGTTGAGTTATTAATCGATAGCCCAGCCTGGCGTACTATAGCATTCCTCAAGAGGCAAAAAGGGCAAAGGGAATATTGGTCCTATTGATTCTTCCTTGACCAATTTATTAGGGAGGCATTCACTGAGTTGGAAAGGAAGTTACCAGGCATCCTATTGATAAAGCTTATCCTCAGCATTATCCAGTCACATAACTGTAACTGGCTTTAGCTCAGCATCCTCATTGTATAAAAGCCATGGTAGATGATGCTGTCAAAAGAGCGATAGCTCCTGAAAGCTGAATTTGCGAGATTCCAGAAGTGTGTTTTAATCATTCATGAGTATGAAAACAAAACCCAGCTGGCCATTGTTAAAAAGGTACCAGCAACATATACCAGGGAACAATCCGGCAGTCTGTGACCACGCTAATGCAAGCATTTGTCCCATCCACTCACTCCTGTTCCATGTAGATGAGATGCTGAAAAGCAGCAACTACATTACAGTCTGTAACCCCCCCAGAGCTGCTCTCCGTCTCAGGCAACTCAATGGTGTGTACCCAGCACTGCTCTAATGGGATCTACATTGCGCTGGTCCTGAATTTGGCTCGCATGGAGGGGGATAGAGGGGCGTAGGTGCATGTTTGCAGCAGCAGTCTCTAGCAGTGGTAGAAGTCATAGACATGGCCTGGTTGTGAGACCGCTGGGGGTTTGTCAGGTGAAACAAAATGTTCCCTCCAAGCGAGCAACTAGTTCAAGCAAAAGGGAGCAAATCAGGAAACCAAGTACGGGCCCAATGCTGGGAGGTGTCAAATACCCATGCTCCCATCCAAGGCAACAGGAGGTAAGAGCATTTGGCACCTTGTAGTAAGTCAGTAATTTGCAGCCTGAAGTTTTGAGCTGCAGATCTTCCTGCCTGTTTTCCACTGTACCTCAGTCAAACAACACCAGATCATGGCTCCGTGCTCAGGGAAATAAAGCTTGGGGCCAATGAACAGCAAACACTGACCCCAGAGAACTCTTCTGTGCAATACAGCAGGTGGGAGCCTGAATGCCCAACCTCCTTGCTCTGTTTCCAAAGGACTCCCCTGCCAGCTCACACCTGCATGCAATGCTATCTCCCTGCCAAAGCAGGCCTGAGGCCAGCAGAGCTGTCTTTCCCATCTGCTTGTGTGTGAGAGGTGAATTGAATGTACCAGCAAATACTCCGAAGTACCTAATATTTTACTCAAATATGAATGAAGACATATATGGACTTGAAGCAGAGTAAGAAATTATGGGCAAGACCTTACCCCACCTATTGCGAATTAGTCCTCTAAGCAGCTCTGAGGCATTTTAGATCCTACTTTACCCTGCCTGAGAGCCTAAAAAATCATTAACACGACTATGTTTGGAACACACCTTCATCTTAGTCCTAACGCTAAGTCACAAAAAACAGCGATGAGAAAGAGGGGGACCCACATGCATTTTGGGTTAATGTACTTTCAAGGACACTGGAGTAGGATCACATTTATGGGATGTCTGGACCACTTCTAAAGAAAGCCACTAAGAAGCACATCCACCTGCCTAATGCCACCAAGTCCAGGGGAAGTGGAGCTGTCCCGCAGGCAACCCTCTTTAATGGGTTTCTGTCTCCAGCATACTTGAGAGAAGCTGCCCTGAGATCCCCAGACCAGAGCTGCTCTGCCCCCTCTCCAGGACTGGCACATGTTGGGCAGGAGCAGGTCAGTGAGGTATCCTTCTCAACAGCACTCCCAGGACATCCTGGGGACACTTAAATGGCCTTAGACACTTACCTACTGCTCCCATGCCTAACAGGAGGAAGAGGATGCACCTAATGCTTTGGTGAAGGTTTGGCATCATGCACAAGGCTCCCAAGCAGAGGCAGGGGGAAAAAAGTTTTACCATCCGGCAAATATTTATAAGATATTTAAATCTTTTTCTTATCTTGAATCAAAATCTCAATCATATCTTTGAACCAAAAATCTGGAGGGAAAAATGTTACACTGGGCAAGCTGAAACATTTGCTTCCATTTGGATGGTTTGGGGTTGATTTTATTCCCATGAGAGTGGACATTTTTAAACAAAACATTCTTTTGAACCAGAATGTTTCTGGCCATCTACATGCTATTTTTGCAACTGTTTAGGAGTCAAAAAATTGCAGAATGCCAACCCTGTCCCAGAGAGATTTTCAGTTTGAGTGTTTTCTGGCAAGAAATTGTTTTCTTCGAAGCTTCTGACTAGCTCCGTGCTCAAATCACAAAAGCTTATGAAACCTTCCCTGCGGACTGCATTACAGCATTTAAAACTGGGCTTGGGACTAATGTGACAATGGTGTTGAGCGGCGGTTCATGTAGACGGGATAATATCGTGTGAAGGGGAGAACAACCCAGGAACCGAGAAAGGAAGGTGATCACTGATAGGCAGCGGTTGAAATGCCTAGGATGGCTACAAGAGGAGCTGTAGGGA
>NW_005842112.1:97501-101341 GCF_000455745.1 Alligator sinensis
AGGGAAGCTGTAGGAAAAAGGTCTAACCTAAGCCATGGAGCCTGCCACAGAAATATAGGATCTGTTCTTTCCCTCACTCCACCCTCCCTGCTTTAACCATTGGTACTGAGTTAATACTACAGGAGATCAGCAGCTTAAAGAACCACTTTGAATGCCTTCAAGACACATTTGGATGCTTATCTTGCTGGGATCCTATGACCCCAGCTGACTTTCTGCCCCTGGGGCAGGAGGCTGGATTCGATGATCCTCCGGGGTCCCTTCCAGCCCAAATGTCTATAAAATAAACTCAGCTCTCAAGTCAAATGTCTCCAGCCAGCTCCCGGGGCAGGGGAGAGGGATGGAGAGGGCAGAAGGGTGGGAAAGAGGAGCAAGGAATTGTGGGATTGGCAGGCATCCCTATTCTCTGCCCTTCATCATAGGTTGACCCATCCAATCTAAGGGGGAGGGCAGTGGGTTAGGGGTTTGACCCACTCTCAGGTTAGAGCAGCGATTCTGAACCTTTTTTAATCGACGTACCCCTTGGTCTCAGAGTGAGATTTCACATACCCCCTTTCAATGGGAAATTAATTTTGATGTCGAGCTACATGTAATTGTGTATTATAAAAATGGCAAGATACTCATACAAAGACTTTTTAGGCCCTTCGACCTGTGTTAGACAATGTATGAAATATATCTTGTGTACACCCCGATAAGGCTTCACGTACCACCTGGGGATACATGTACACCCAGTTCAGAACCGCCGGGTTAGAGGTTCGGCTCACTCTCATTAGCGTTAACTGATGCTACCAGAGGTGGCAACAGAGGTCAGCCTTGGAGGGTTACAATCCGGATGAAAGACATGTCAGGGTTTGCAGGTGCCTCTGACAGGCAGCAGAGACGAACTCTGTACAGCCAAAGCTCCCCTCAGGGATACAGAACCGTGTCTATGACCCCCAGGGACCAACCAGGCCCTTGACAGCTGTCTTAAACACTGAAAAATAGATTTAATTTCCCTGGGCACCTTCATTCTCCAAAAGCACTCAAATGTGGAGAAGGTTTTCCACCACCCATTTTTCCCCATCTACTCCATCCTGCACTAATCACTGTAATATTTGGTGATAGCAAAGCCCTTCACACAGGAGAAAGACTGCAACAGTCAGATGCCCACTGACACTTCACTAGCAGAGCTAAAAGGAGCTGCTTGTGAAGCAGAGAGACTTCACCCCCAGACAAAACCACCTGCATCCACATTAATGGCAGCAACAAAGGGAACACAGACAATCACCGGCAGAGAAATTTCCCTGCAATTTAATGTACTCTTCACAACAGTTATAATGAGAGCGTGTGAAGGTCTCTCAAAAAAACTTGAAGCAGTTTGTGAATTTTCCCTGCAAAGAGTGTTCTTAACGAAACATTATTCTATATCTACATTATTTTCAAAAACAAAAGGACCAGAACATCCCGTGTACAAGTCTAGACAAGTTAGTGACCCTGGTGATTCCAGCAGGGCTACTTGCACAAGTAAAGATCATTGGTAGGAGTAAAGCTGGCAAGACGAATTGCTCACAAACAACAAATTCATTTATTAATATGAATATTTATACACCGCTGCAGGTTTGGACTGCAAACCTTTTCCTAAGCACAGCAAGTAATTATATACATATGTCACGTACCCATTGTGCATTTGATTGAGTTGTTCTGTAACTTGCCATAAGCTACTAACAGGCACCTGCTGAAACACTGCTTTTAGTTTTACCCTGCTGTAAATTCAAGTTAGATCCACTAAGTTTCATAATGTTTTCCCAGAATAACCCCTGAGGAAGATAGAGCAGAGTTTAACCCAAGTGACCACAAAGCTGATTCTAGTTCCCAGGCTCCCTGCCACACAGCCCCAAGGCCCAAAGGACTGTCAATGTTTCCAGGTCCCTTGTTGTGGAGTCAAGAGCCAGGAAGTCCTGGCTCCCGCCCATTCGGTCAGTTTCACACTGGTAGCAGCCTATAGCAAGAGGAAGAAGTGACACTGACCAGGTTCATGTCAGTTTCAGTCAGCCACTCCCAGGAGATGTGGGAAGCATTTTTTTTTTTTTTATATGGAAACCACATAGTTTGGGGTGCTACTGAAAGGAGACAATGAGGGATTTAGGGTCCATGAGCATCTTGGAGATTTTTGCTTCTCACTGTCTTTCTTCTTTTGTCCCACTGGGGGACAAAAACATTGTCCAAAAACTTGCAAATTCTCATGAAACAGAAATTTGATTTCCAGCCAGCATGTTCTATGGAGTTTAAAATCTTAAATCCAGCTGGATTATTTCTAACCATAGAACTATCATCATTATGAGATGCACTATGGAGAGAATCCTAAATAGGATATTGCCATCTTACCCCTCAATATAACAAAAGCACCCCACCCCTCAGTGATGCTTATATTATTGCACAATCAATACCAATTATATCTAGTTTGCCACTTCTTTCCTGCTTATGAGAATAATGATGATCATGATGATGAAAGAATAAACATCTTTATCCCACGAGGATCAGTAATCTAAACTATTACAGAGATTTTTAGAAGCTCTGAAAATGGAGATTTGGATCCATAATCAAAGTAGCCAGGCCAGAATTCTAGCCCACAACCCCAAAAGTTAATTAAAATAACTGATGCTTCTTAACCAGTGCCCCATAAAAAAAATCATTTGTCAAAGACTCTCTCTGGCAAACCCTCTCAGAACAGTACTTGTCTGTATAAGTTTTCACTGCAAGACAAAATTAACATCTTTGTGCCTCAGGAATTCAGAATAATAAGTTCTGGGCAGCACGGGCATTTTCTTCCTACTACAACTATTGGCTAGTCTGGATGCAACAGCTTAGAAATTCACTGATTTTCCATTCCTTACGGTAATGAAGTGTCAGTTACTGGTCAAAGAGCCATTCTGAGTCTAGCCGCCTATCACGCTAGTGCAGTTAAGGCACAAGGGTTGCTGTAGCTACCAGTACAAGGATGTGAGATAGCTAGCCCCAAGGATGGCCAAATAGTGTATTTACCTGAATATAAGACGACCTCAAATTTAAGATGAACCCAAAAATTAGATTCTATTCATGGAAAATTTAGCTATTAGTTATAATATTCCATGTATAGAATACTAATTATTGGAAGATCATCTTAAATTTGTCCCCACCAACAGCAGCAGGAGGTTGTGGGGTGGTGGGGAAAACAAGCGATGAGAGGGGCAACAATGAAGCAGGCACTGTGGGGGGAGGGAAGGCAGTGGGGGAGGCATGCAGCTTGCCCCCTTCTGCCAGCCCCTACCCTGCTTAGTTCCCCATGTGCCTGCCCTCTGCACCCCCTTCCTTCCTCCATGCCACTTCTCCCCTCCCACAGCCTTGGGTTTCAAGTCCTCTTTTCCTATCCTCTCCCCCCGCCTGCCTCTCCACCTCTCCCTTCCCTTTGCTCTAGTATCAGCAGCCTCCATCCCTGCTAGCCTGGGGACTTGAAACAGCCTGGGGACTTGAAACAGCCTGGAGACATGAAACAGCCTGGGGACATGAAACAGGGCTGGGGACATGAAACAGGGCTGGGGACAGCCTTCCCTTTGCTCTAGTATCAGCAGCCTCCATCCCTGCTCGCCTGGGGACATTAAACAGCCTGGGGACATGAAACAGGGCTCCAGCCCAGCCTCGTAGCCGCAGCATGGAGGCGGCACTGCTGCTACAGGCCTGGGCCATGCTCCGTGCTCCACAATGCACTAAAGCAAAGGTAAGGTGTGGGGACACATTGGGGATAGTGGAGTAGGGGAAGAAGCAAGCAGGTGGGGGAGACAAAGCAGTGGATGCCTGAGGCTGCAGGAGTGGCAGGAGGTAGAGAGG
>NW_005842112.1:101741-124776 GCF_000455745.1 Alligator sinensis
TGGTGCCCCCAGCCACAACCCCAGGTTGGGGCCAGAGCCACAGCAGCTGCTCATACTTGATTGTAAGACGAGGGAGTTTCTCCCTAAGTTAAATGAGGGAAGAAAACCTCATCTTTTAATCAAGTAAATATGGTATTCAAGTACCATTTACAGATGGATCAGCCTTTAGCACAAGTCTGGAGAGCAAAGCCAGCTCAAACCTCTGGGTCTACAGCAAGGAGGCCTATGTCTTCTGCCACTAGACCTCAACATCAGTAGATGCTGAGCATCTTAAACCTCCCATTAGAGTAGACCCTGCATGATCAGCTCTCACTGCTTGAGCTTCTGAAACCTCAAGGCTCTTGGAGGCTGGAGGCTGAAGGTAAAACATAGGACTGTCTCAAGAGATACCTTAGCTCTACAACATTTCCTCATGCTCTGTGCACTTCCATGAACAGCCCCTTTAAGGTCAAGGTTGATCTCTACTTTCATCACAATCTGGCCCTTACCACAGAGTCTTTCTTTTTTCAAAGAAAATTATATCAAAGCAGACACCAGCTGCTACTTAGTGGTTACCATCCTCCTGAATGAAAAAGCAAAACACAAGGGTATCACAAATGCCAGGAAATAGCTCTGTTCAAAGCCCTCAGCCAGACACTTTCAAAAACAATTGTGATTGGCCTTCGGTTACTAAAGCTCCCAGCACTAAGCAACTTCTCCATCACATCCGTCCCTTGAACCCAGCGCTGCAAAGGGCAATGGGTACCACTAACGTTTGGGGAAGTAGGTATCTTGCTCTGTTTGTGGCTGTTCTGCAGCACCAAATGGCAGACACTTGAACTCTTTGACACTCCTTCTCCCTCCCTAATGTCACTCCATCAAAGTCCTTTTCCTTTTGACACCTGCTGGTGAAGGACTCTCTTAATTGATCTCAGTATGCTAAAGTATTGATACAGAACTGAAGAGCTCATCAGCTACCCAGATTCAGAGCTGAGATCTAATTCTGGCAGTAAATACGCAGCTCAGAGCACTGACTACTGATGAATTCAAAGGCTATATTTTAAAACTATATTTGAAAATAATAAAGGAACAGCCCATCAAAAGTCAGAGACATTTATCCAAGAAATAAATCATACCAGGGTATCCGGAACATCTAGTTCCTCGTGGCCTATTCATCAAGATTATGTATTACATTTGCATCACGCATAATAAGCAGCAGGAAGAATAACTTGTATTGGCACACTCAGACTTGGGCACAATTTATCTGCGTTCAATCCATACCCAACGGATAGGGCTTGACAAAGAACAACATCTTGGACCTCAGGCAATCCTTGCCTGAATGGCTAGTTAAAAGAAACACAGGTTACCCCCTGTAGGTGACTACTAGTCATGATGTGCATCTCATGAACTTAGAATCATAGAAATCATAGAAAATGAGGGTTGGAAGGGAACAGCAGGAGGTCATCTAGTCCAACCGCTGCTCAAAGCAGAACCATCCTCCAGCTAGATCATCCCAGCCAAGGCTTTGTCTAGCTGGGTTTTAAAACCCCCCATGGATGGAGAGTCCCCAGCCTCTCTGGGTAACCTGTCCCAGTGTTTTACTAGCCTCCTAGTGAGAAAGTTTTTCCTAATATCTACCCTAAACTTTCCTTACTGCAACTTCCACCTAGCGTGTAAAGATGTAGAGAATATCATAGCGAACAAGCAGTTCCCAAAGTGCAAGACCATTAGAACAGCTTGGAGCCCACCCTGGTTACATCAAAACTAGTATGCTGCTTTTCAATGTCTGGTTACAACTTGCTCCTAGCCCGTGAAGTCACTCTGGGTGATTTCCCACTCCCAAAATAAATGCTAACCGTCTGGCTGGCACGTGCATGGTGAAATGGGCAGGCACAACTCATGCCTAGCTACAGAATCCCAAACCCACTGAAGTCCTTGGCAATCTCTCTGTGGGAAGGAAGGATGAACCACCAGTTAGGATGTTAGCCAAAGATTGCTTGGCTAGCCTGGTGCCCTTTGCCATTTGGGCATATCATTTGGTCTCCCTGCACCCTAGTTTCTCATTTGTTGAACACCACCTCCATTTCAGAGTGGGGTGGCTCTTTTTGCTGCTGGAATCAGACAGCTCGCTTGGTCCTATGCAGGCAAATCCGCTGCATTCAGACCAGGGCCTCAGGTACAGCAGGAATAAGTTGAGGAGGAACCGGTGTCTTGCCCTCAGACTGGAGAATGAAACTGGAAAGGTAACAGAGGCCTGGAAGAGAGTGGGAATCAGGGAACACGAGGGATTATGGAGGAATCCATCCCATGTAGCAAGATATTTTCTTCATTCTGGTTTTCATTCCACAGGATTTTACATTAATCTGCCTAGTCAGGAAAGCATGTTTTTTTTGCACTCTGAGCAATGTTCCTGGGAAGAGCATCTGAGCAAAACACATTTTGCTGGCATTATTAAAAGGGCCTTTTCTTGGACACTTGTCATGGAACAATGCTCAGGCTTTGATGAAAGCAGAGAGGAGGAAATACCCATTTATCCTCTCTACACAAAACAGAAGGGGCTTGTAAATCCTACTGTAAACCCTCCTGCCTTTCTGAGAGCTGGGCTGTGGGTGAGCCTCTTCCAGGTTAAGGTAGAAACACCGGTCTTAGAGGAAAAACCTGTGTCTACACTGATGATAGTACAGAGTGATCGCCTGTGCTACAGACATCTCTGTTTAAAGAGGATTGTCCCTTCTTCATGCATCTATTTTCCCGTCTTTGTGCATCTATTTTCAGTGCTCTGCATCTGTGTCTAATTTGGACAAAGGGATCAGATGGAGTCTGGAGAAGCACTGTTATGAAGCAGTTAATAAATGCTATAAGAAAGCCCAAATTCACTTTGAAAGGAGCAATATGTAATGGTGTATTTTCTCTGAAATCATTGCCATAGAATGTAACTAGTTAAACTCATGGTATGGTATAGCAAACTGTAAGGCAACTACTACACTGTAATAGCTTGTAGGCACAGTGCAGTTTACTTCACAGGTCATGGGTGTTACTAAAGTTACAGCAGCTCCACTTATAACTCATGTAGCAAGAGGCAGGGCTTTTGGAGAAGAGGAAGGTTGGAAGCCTGCTTTTATCATGAAGCCTATAGCACAGTGACACCCCTGCCATTTTGAAGTGGTCAGTGATTTACTACTGGGTGGCATGTGACTTCCTGTGAACTCTTGTGAATAAGATTGTCTGTCTAACTAGGAGCTGAGGCAGGGCAGCTGCTTTGAAGGCCATACACTCCCTGGCAGGGTCATAAGCAAGGAGGTCTGGATTCTATCCCTGAAATTATAACCAAAGAATTTGTTCAATAACTTTTTTCCTCTCAAAAGAGAGATCTTCCAGACCCCAACACACCTTAACCGGAACATCAGAATGTCTTCTAACCTGAACGTTAACTCCTAGGAAATTTTTCCTGTTACCTAATGACGAATGGGAAAGTCTAGGTCACTCTCCACAAGCTGATAAGACACGAAAATAATCTTCCAGCAACACTTTACAAGTCTGTTGAAGGAAGAATAGAGACTCACAATATTTTCCTTCTCTCTCAGCTTGGAAACTACATAACATGGTGTGACCTGTTCTCACAGTACCTCTAATAATTCAATGGTGACCAGGTTTAAATCAAGCACACAAGTGGCTGCTTCTGCTTGACAGCTGGGACAGAAGCCCGTAAGAGCATATGCGCAGAGCAGCCCACAGAAAAGAATGCACAGAGCTTCTCAAATTGGGTGAAAAATGCATATACATGCACCCAGCTACCTATTTCTGCACTGTGCAACAAAACAAGTGAGCAGGAGGAATATGCAGTGGCATTTAGCTATTAGTCTCAGTAAGAGGCAATGCTGAATATAGTGTGCCACATGGAGTCTGGAGAATGAGTGTGCCTAAAAGGCCTGGAGAGATGATGTGTTTGCACCTGTATGACTGACTTGTGCACCAACCTAAAGCAAAGGAAGATGGACTGTGCAAATCCCTAGAGCTAAACACAAGAAGTAAAAGGGTTAAAATGCAGAATAGGCACACCCCAGCTCAAAACTCACCCCCTGCTCTGATCTGGGATGTGTCCCTGCTCTCTCTCTTCTATCCCCTAAACAGCCAAATTATCACCCTTCCCCTGAACAAAAGGAAGATATTAGACACTGATCTGTAGTTACTGTGCTCACACACTGCACATGACTTACTGTGCAGTGTGTGAGCTCCTAACTGACACCCAACAGATCTTTCCCATCTTGCATGGAGAAACTTCATATTATCCTGCCAAAAAGTAGCAGTGCCTTCCAATGGTCAAAAACCATCTCACGGGATCTTCCACTGAAGTGAGACAGGAAGCTCCACAGACATGTTTCTTTAGATTTGTATTGGAGACCCCAGGCAGAAGGACAAGTGGAAAGGCTTCCAGACTGAAGATCTGTTGCAGTGAAAGAGAACGAGGTAGCAAATACAGAGCAAATATTTTCCTTATTCCAAAGTTTCTTGTTCAGGGTTAGTAATTGCCTCTTTCCATGAGTCTTCACCGTTGGTGTATGACAGGGAAGACCCAGTGTTTGGGTGAAGCTGGGTCCCATTCAGTCTTTACTGACTTTTTTTAATCTTCAGAGAACTTGAGATGTGTTTGTTACTTAAGCTGCCCATTCTCACCCTGGAGGAATATATTTGTCCTCTTTTGGCAACTGTAGAAAGAGAAGTGAAATGACCTTGCCACAGAGGGAATCAGCTTCAGAGCCAAAAGTAGAACTCATGGGTTTGTCTGTATAGCACAGTGTGGCCTAGCGCAAAATCCCTTTGTTAGCTCCACATGAGCTGGTTTCGTCTACACACCACAATGCAGCACCATTCAGGGATAGTAGCAGCAGTGCAGCTGCTTATTCCCAGGTTCATGGAGCAAAGGGCTACCCTGATGCACCTGAACTGCTTCCAGTTTGGGGGCTAGATGAACCATATTTATATAGTCTGTGCCATGCCCTGCAAACACGCCCTAAGATTTTTTGGCTCCCAACTTCTAAAAAATGGAAGAACAAACTCAATATTTAGAACTGGGGAGACTTTCTAGGAAAAATCACCCTACATGTATGATGGATGACTGCTCAGTACCACACTATGTTACCCAATTTTGGTGCATCAGAATTACTTCACTGTTACTTTACATTTGTTCTTTTTGTTTAATCTCCCTATTGCCTCGTGTCATGTACAAGTGTTCTGGGGATAAGGACCAACTTTTAGTAATTTGTGTTTAATGCTTAGCACACAATGGGTCCCAATCCTGAGCAGATTCTCTCTAGGGACTGTAGTGATCAACAGGGTCAATAAACACAGGTATATAGTGAATGGAAAGAATAACACATTTTAATTATGGAGCAATGGGCAACCTCTGCAGACCCTTGGTCTGGCTCTTGCTAACTGACTAACACCTGCTCCCTAATTAGCTAGTTGATGCCTGAGGGACTATCTCCCAATTCCCAACTTTTCTAAATTAGGGAGTCTCTCTAAGCTATAACTTCTATCACTCTAGGGGTTACCCAAAATAAAGTAATTGCACTTCATGCATTTTCCTCGTTGCGCCAAGGCCTCAAAATGTTTATTTTCAGTCTCTCTTTTGCTTATTCTACAAATAGGACATTGAAATTAAAGTCAGCTCCACGATAAAGACATCATGTAATATAAGGACAGTGAGTTTTATACGAGTGAGAAATAGGAATATTTTTGCACTGAACAGTAAAGATTACCAGAAAGCAATTGCTGTACATGCCGCTGTCTGAAGATTAAAAGTGCTTTACAGAACTAATGAGCATGACTAGATAATCTATGAATCTGAAAGGCCTCATCATCCCCCTCAAGGCTAATTTTTGCAAGTGGAGTATGTGCTTTTAGAGACGGAATCTGTCACCTACAGCATTATGTTAACGAATTCCAGAAACTTTAAGTGGGAAAGGTTAGAAAAATCCGAGTAGAGTAGTTTTGAAAATGTCTTGATTTGGTCGGTTGCCCATAGAAACACAAAGTAGGGAGGAATATTATCTAGGAATAGCCTTTATTGTGCACCCACTCTAATACTCAGGTCATAACAGCATTTCCTGACCACTATAGCTTCCAATTGCCATTTGCATCTTAATGAACTTTGTAAGGTTAATTGCACTGCCAATGAGCTAAGAAGCTACCTAATGTCTTCTTTGCCAGGGACAGAGTAGCACTGTACTTATCTGATAATGTAGGTGTTGAAAAAAAAAGTCAGCTGTTAATTCTACACTACATTTAAAGTATATTAATTGGTGCAGGACTGAGCTCAATACAGTAAAAATAAATAAATAAATAAATAAGTCACCTATAAATAAAACATCTGCCTTTTATTTCAAGCAGCTGTTCTGTAATCCTTCATGTACAATATTTTCTGTTCAGGTACTATGGAAAAGTCTCTTAAGGAGACATGCAAATTGCAAACCATATAGCATCATAAAACATGCTAAAATACCTCAAAGCTGTCCTTAAGGTGTAGTATGGTCCAGTGTGTCGAGGGCTGCAGCTCCTGGAGATATACATTCAATTTGATACTTTGTCACAGACCTTTTATGTCATTTCAGGATTCCATACAATTTCCCATCTGTAAAATGGGAATAACAGTTATTTCCTGAACTCAGAGAGGTATTGTATGGTAGAGATTACTAATGCACACCATGGGGGGAGGGAAAGAGAGGGGGGAAACACACATAGGTCTGACATTCCTTCTAACTAATCAGACTTCATCTCATAACCATGTCGCCAATACCTACGTCTGATACTTATGCATATCACCCATTTCATTGTATTGCCTTATACATAAAGGGCTAAATCAGAGGTGGGCAAAGTCTGGTCCACGGGCCAGATTGGGCCTGCAGCAGACTCCATTTCCCAGCAGCCCCTGTGCTCCAGTCTTCATGGAGACCCCAGAGCTGTGGGGCCACGACAGCATGGGGCCATGACTGCCCTGCACTCCCAGAGTCTCCATGAACCCCTCTTTGGACCTGTCCCTACCTGACTCTTGGCTCTGGACTCCTGCTTGTGACCCATGAGAAGGAATACTGTAGGCTAGGCTCAAGGGGCGGTGGCACACCCGTGTGGGGAACCATGCATGTTACCCTTGTGCACTTGACTCTACTGATCGCTAATAATTTTTCACTCATGAGCACGGAAATTCATCAAAGGCCAAGCACAGTAATAAACCATTCCTGAGCAGATGCAGACCTCTTGCAGAAGCAAAAACTGAGAGCCATCTCAGAGGAAGGTCTTGTGGACTGGAGCTCAGAGGATAAGTATTCTTCGACAATCTCGGGCAGGTTGCTTAATCCATTTGCACCTCACTTGTTCCAACTGCAAAATGAATATGTACTAACCCTTTTGAAGGTTAATCCACAGAGATTTTCTGCAGCTAAATTACTGAACTGTTCTGATTAGATGTCTACTTTCTCCTCCCAAGAGGATCATGAAAACCTCACTCAATTTATAAGCAGGATTGATCTATAAATCAGTCTTGACTTTTGTACTGCATGTGGTACATGGTAAGTCAAAAAAGTTTTCAGTGCAGTTTTCATGTTAGTACTTTTACGGCTGGGTCCTTTCTTTGGTCATTGATTCCCCTACTAGATTTTGTAAGGGTAATAGCAGCTTAAGATTTCTCTCTCTAGATGCTGATTTAGGTTTAGGGCAAAGGCTGGCATGGGGGTCAATTTACAATCTCAACAATACAGCAATTAACATGCATTTACAACAGGAAATTATTTACTGCTGACATGCCAAATATTTAAAGAATAAATTGGTTAGCTCTGTTCTTTTTTTTTATTATTTTTAAAATATATACCTGTTACAGTTCAGTTTCATTTGAAAATATTATGGGCAATGCTTTAGCTAAAATGTGGGCTTAAGAGATTTAACAGAGAGTGTACCTGAAACAGACACTATAAAACTCAGTAAAGAGGGAAACAAGATATAGTAATTTTTTATAACACTCAATATACAGGTGGTTGACCATTTTTCAACAACAAAAAAAGTCTTTATGGCTATTTTGCAAAACTTGGTTTGATCAAAAACTTTAAACTTTTCTTTAAAAACCTAAAAAATCTGAAAAACAAAAATTACGATTCCAAGCACTGGTACCAAAAACGCTTACTGTTGCCACCTGACTAATATATAGGGATTGATCTTTCCCCATTGAAGTCACCAGGCAATGTGCTATTGCTTTCATTAGGAGCAGCATACAGCATTTGGACCAACAGTTTTTATGGAGTCAAGAGGTCTCATTGACCTAACTGTGCAGAGTGTGAACAGAGAGGAAGTATACACTTCACTCCTGAACAATTCCTGGGATAAGCAAAGCAAGTTAGCACATCCTGGGCCTGTCTACACAAGACATTTATTGAAGAGCTGACTAATTAGCTCATCAGTAAAGCATCAGCATCTACATATGAGCTGCTATTAGGCAAACTAGTAAACTAATTGACTCTGCTGTAGGATACTGCAAAATACAAGTACTATCCTATGACAGAGTTATCTACATGTGTAGGTGCTGACTGGGGCTGGCTGGGGCACGAGGGTGCTACAGTATTGGGCTGCCTCCTGGCTAGACCCACACCATAGCACCCTCGTGCTCCAGCCAGCCCGTCCACAGCACACCGATCTGGGTTGGAGGAGCCCCGGGCTGCCAGGCTGACCCCCAGGACCCCCTGCCAACCAGGGCTGCTGTGCCCTAGCTCAACGTGCTATAGTCCCAGGCACACATGGAAACACTATGCCCAGGAGCAATAAACTCCGGTACGAACTGTGCTGGAGTTTATTGTGTCAAATAAATTTCATGTGTAGACGTGCTCCCCTTTGTCCTGACACAATTTTCTGGCTCATATTAACAAAAACACCCCCAAATAACATGAGGATTATTTCTCCTTTTATCTGGCCCAAGACTGTAACTGTTTTAATTTTCTACTGCCCATTTCATTTTCTTCCTAAACTTTGCAACCAAACACACTACATTACTGAAATAATTAAGGGAGTTTGGGGCAGGGGGAAGAGGGAGGAGGATAAGGGGAAAACAAAGGACACCTTTGATCTCCATCCATTTTCTGAAATGCTTGATTGGGAATGGAATGGTGTGGTAAGGAATACCTGGGGTGCGGAATACATTAGAGGCAAGAAATGTTTTATTTCTCGTGCCTTTACCACAAAAGGTCTGATCAAGCATTGTTATGACCAATAGTAGCCAAAAATAACTGCTTCTAAAAAATGTCAGTAGGTTTAAAATAATGAAAAGGGGAATGTATGAATATAACATTCCTAAAAATGAATTAAAAAAAATAGGGGCATCAGTCCAAACCACTTCAAAATTTCAGGACAGGTTTTTGACTCAGACTTGGAAGGAGTTGATGTTATCTATTTCTAGACTGGATGTGATAGAAGCTGTATTATAAAATAGAAAAAGGACCCTCACAGAAACAGTTTTACAAGAGTCAGGAGCGATTTTAACATTCCGCACTCCATTGAAAATCCAGTCTAGATATGCCTAAAAGCACGGCCTCTGTCTCATCCTGCTAATTTTGAACAACATTCAGTACTAACTCAAAAAGGAAGAGCTATTAGAAATGTGATCATTTTCACACTATTGAGTAGAATACTGTGGAGTCTGACAGGGGGCCGTCTCGCATCTGGTCAAATCACTGGCCTGCCCACCTGTCCAGGGCAGTCCACCCACCTGCCTTTTCTGCCATGCCTTTGATGCAACTCAGAGAAGTTGTTTATAAGGCAGAAGGCTGCCCATTTAATGCCCGATGCTAAGGGTGTAATACACAGCTCCAAACGTCTCCTTATACTGTGTCCCACGTCTCACAGATGGCATCATTCTATGGCTCCGGCCCCATGATGGACCTCCTTCTATGCCTACCTGGTGTTTGGGCCCCAACTGGATCCCACCTTTTCAGGCAGTCTCCTCCGCCCTCATTCTGGGCTGCCAAGCTCCCTGAACCCTTCTCCCTCTCAACAGTGGCCCCCTCCAGGACCTTTGGCCACAGAGATCTTGGCCTCACCTCTAGGCCAGTCAGAACTCGAGGCCCCTGGCTCTGGGCATGCCTTGTGGTGGGCGCTCTGGCCCTTCACCCATTCTAGTCCTGGCCCCTGCATTGACCAGTTGAGGGTTTATCTGGTCAGGTTATTGAGCCACTCACCCTCTCTCTCTCATAGGAATCCACCTTCTTGGGCCCCTCCAAACCCAGATCAGCCAATCTCTAAAGCTGGTCTATGTGCAGTCATTCAGGCCTGCCTTGTGGACTCTATGCAGCCTTCTCGCACACCCTCTCACTGGGCCTTCTCAGCCTTACATCCCTTGGGTATCAGGCATGATGTCATGCCTGGACCCCTCGCCTGTCCCCTCTATGGTGTAACCCACCAGCTCATGGGGACTGAGGCTATACAGCACCCTATACTTGTCTTTCACTAGGGAGGCAGTGGTGTGGCATTTCCTGGGGACCACCCCAGAAGGGTGTGGTTTAGGTCATTCCCCAGGACCAGGAGCCTCCTCCATCCCCATAGTTCCTACCCTTCACCTCCAGGTGTTCTGGGAGCAGCAGCTCTGGCTGGCAATGTTTTCTATGGCTGTCTCTCAGCAATTGCCCACTCAGCACCAAGGGCCTCGGTTTATATTGAGGCTGTTCATGCCCCATCCTCCAATCCAGAAGCCCTCCTACGGTCATGTGACTGCCTTATTAGGCCACAATTGCACCTGCCGGCTGCTCCACAGCCTGCTCAAACCTCTTAAAGTGGCAGGCACCTAAGTTGCCCTGCCACAAGACCTATGTTGAAGGAAGATGTAAAATATCTATTTGGAACAAAATAATCAAATATCAGGAAAAGGGCAAAAGCAAGTATAAGTTAGAGTAAACCAGAATTATTTAAGTTGAATAATAAGCAGGTGATAGGACCTTGTCCCATGTCATAAGTGTGCCTCCATTCATCCCAGAAATGCATTGCTTTTCTTAGTAAATTGATTGCTTTTTAATCCTGGATGTCTGTATGCCTAAGTGATATGTAGATCCAAAGGCCAACTGCTCAAATCTGTGGAAACCAACTCAAAAGATAGGCAGGTTCTCCTCCTCCTCTTTAATCCTCTCCACACTTACTCTTAAGACTAAGATGACCAACATCTCCAGACAGTAAATGTTAATGGTTTTATAGAGAATCAAGTAGCATGGAATAGGATCATATATAGACCCCCAAGTGCTATTAGATAGCTAACAGCTGGAACAGAATCTGGCCTTAGCATTTCAGTGATCTGTATGGTCTCCAGAGCTGTTTTCAATCCATCCAAATTTGCAGCAGCATTCAATTTTTTAAATTCAAGACTAAATTCATTATTTTTGCTTCATTACTCAAAATAAATCTGAAGTAATGCCCATTGTTCTTTCTGAAAAAGACCAAGACCAAAATTGAAACTTCAACACAGTCAGGAAGCTGGTGGTGTATTTAGAAAATTCAACATTGCCTTACTGGACATAGTGGTTCAATAACCTATTATTATTTCCACCTTTGTGATGCTGCCAGCAGACAGTGTTGGCCAGACATTAGGACAGACTTCCCTGGGTGGCAGGTGCGTTCACAGCATTGCCTCCATGCGACCACAGCTATAAGCTCAGATCATGACCTTAGCCATAGGAAACAGCTGTACATGTTGAGCCAAAAGACAGTAATAGTAGCTATGCTAAGCTCTTCTTGACAGGAAATGTCTCTTTGCAGAGCGCTCTGCAGTGCTTCGAACTTCCATTGAACCATCCATCATAAATACCTCTGTATGACAGAAAATGATTGTCATCTCCAAAAACCAAGTACAATATTACTCATCATGAATCAAAAGAATAAAGGTTTACTTGAAAGCCTAGAGAAGTCAGTAGATGGAGTCCTTTGGAGCATGTCCTGATAGGGCCAAATGAGCGTATTTTCTAATCACATTAGGTTAAAAAGGCGCAGACGAATCTACTCCAAGCTGTGTTAGCCGGGATGTTGTAGCCTACTGGAAGTTTGCTACAACACAATCAAATAATGCTATTTCAAACATGTAAAACTGCATCCTATCAGAGTTTTTTCAATTGGATTATGAGTGAGGTGTAGAGACTGGAGAGCACTACTTTGTGTTCATCAAGACAGTGTAACTCACTTCACTAGGCTCTGGGTCAAAGAGTATACTTCTGGATCAGAGTCTGGGCACTGTCAAGTCACATACTTTGTCCCAGATCACACAGAAAATCCTCAGGGTGGTTGGGAATGGGATAAAATAGAGGCCTGGGCATTGCTTCGTGTCCTTACCTACAAATCTCTGCATTATAGCTTATAATCAGGCTCTGCTTCGCAGATGCTGCTATTCAGTTACTTACTACAAGGAAAATTTTTTGTCTTCATTCTGCCTTCTAAAGCAAGTTGTGTATTATATTCTGGTGTGTGTTGTATGTGAGAAGATCTGGTAAATCAGACCACTAGTTTACTCCACTCTGCCATCCAGCCCCAGCTGGAATTACCACAAATTAACATCCCTGTGTGCTGGATGAAACAGCCTTTACAATTCTGCCTAGGAAACTTCACCTGCGATTTCACTTAATTCAAACATGGTTCCTCGCAGCTCTGGCCTATTCCATGCTGGTTTAGAACATGAATATCACACAGTCAAGACTCAGGAAATACATATGAGTAGAGAGGAGTATTTAGCCATGTTTGTTCTAAGACAGGCAGAAAGCAGGGCAGGGTGGCACCCAGGACTCTGCCATGTCTTCTGTAAGAAATGCTCAGGGTAAGACTATTAAGGCTTTTAATTCTGTCCCCTTACGTGAACCTGTTTCAATATGGGAATAGATCCTCTACTGGTATAAGGTGAGTTGACTGCATTGACTTCACTGAGCAGACTCCATGTGTCTGTCGCCAATTGAGAATCTGGTAATTTGGGGATCACAAATGAATAACTCAGTACCTTCATCCTCTGTGTGCCTCGCCAGGGACACAGCCTTGTCTCATTGGCTGCAATGTTCCCTATTGTTTTTGCAGTGAAGCTACAATACCAATAAACACAGGTACAGCTGCTGACATTTTAAGCTTAAAAAGAAAACTCTCAGAGGAAAAGGGACTGAAAACAGGACACAATGCAGACAAATCACTACCAGCTTTCACTGGGATATGGAGAGGTCCTACTTCTCGGAGAAGAGGAGGCTATTTTTGAGTCCAATCAAAACTTTCGATCTACCATCCCTCAGCCACTTTTGATGCTTAGAGAAAAAGTTAAAAAAATAACCCTTAGATCTCCTTCTATCTAGGTTTAACGCTGACATTTGAAAAATGTACACTTTACAACAGAGACAAAGTTTGGGAAAGTTTAGACCAAATGAGAAGGACTAAGAAAGAGTAACAAGCAGCAAAAAAACCCAGAGAGCTCGAATGGGAATACTAAAGGAGACTTTAACAATCATGGTCATTATAGGAGTGCAATATAAAGAGACAGCTGTCTATATGCGCATACAGAGAAGGTGTTGCTAAAGTAAATATCTAGTCACGTAGAACATTTTTCCTACCTTAGTAGATTCAATAAAGTGGCAAGCATGCATTGCAAACAGCTTCACAAGAGCTATTTTTGCTCTTTAGCTATACAGTCTTATGTGGTCTCTCATTAATGATGTTCTGGTCTCAAGTCTGAGATCTTACGTTATTGCTCAGGCAGATTTCCTGTCAGCTCTAATGAGAGTGTTGACTGAAGAAAGCATATCAAGGTTTATACCCTGGGCCGAGGGAAAGAACAAAGCAGGGCTGGATTCATGTCTATGTAGAGCCCTGAGTAAGCAGCTGTGGTTCAAATGCTGGCTTGCAGCTCCGTAGAAAATAGCATCCAAATGAAGGTGCCACATATAAAATCACCCAGCAGCTGACAGGATCTCAGTCCTGCTAAATCTTGTTTTGCTACTCCATAACCCTGATGATTCTCACTGAACACAGCAGTTTCAACTTGCCTCTCAGCTCAGAGTCAAAAGCATTGTGAACTGGAGTGCAGTCAAGAGCCCCACATCCATCATGATAGTCATATGCTTAGTGGCCTTGTCTCCCCTGCCTGCCACCTCTCCAAGAGGTCACACGTCCTAATACAAGAATAGGCAACTATTGTAGACAGACACTGGAAGTCACCATTCTGCCTGGCACTCTCAGTGTCATCCCCCCTTGCTGCTCCCAGCTCTGGGTCACAGGAGAGAGGGCACATCAGGGGGTGCCAGACCTTCCTTGAACCAGAATGGTACCCCTTATCCTCCCACCTCTGGCTTCCCCTATGCACCACCCTATCATGCTTTTCTGGAGTTTAGCCCCACCTCGGGTGGCTTGGAAAGCCTAATCATACCCACCTGCTTTTCTGCTCCAATGGCACTGCTTTGAGATAGGGCCAAAGTTGCTACTGGTTAACTCCTTCGCCCTTGGCTTCAGGAAACACTGACTTTTTTCCATCACAGCTCTTTTCCAAAGAACAGCAAGTGATTTTGACTCTTCTGTTGCTTCCTTCTTTACTGGCCCTTGATGGCTAGAAAATGATATTTAGAGGTTTGCTTTTGGGAATTGGCTTGTAAGTAAAATAGATATTGTATCAGAACAATGCTCCAAGGCAATGGCAAGGGTTAACTGGTTTCAAAAAGCCTGTTTGTGATAAAGTTTCCTTCAAGGCCCACTGTGTCTGAAGCCAGCAGAAAGACATGTAGAATAGGTTCAGGAGGAAAATTGATCTACTGTTTAGGATATGAGCTTGAAACTTGGCTTCATTCCCTGCTCTGACACACATCTCCTGTGGGGCTCTGGCTCCAGGGTATAATTCAGAGCCCAAAGTTCAAAACAGAGATCCTGAACACACTGCTCAGCTGCTCCTGCCCCAGAGATACCTGGACTTTAGAGGTGCCTTCGCTTCTGAACATGAAGTTCTGCACACACCCAGGAGCACCTCTTTCTTGACAGAGATGTATGTGCAGCTTGGAGCCCAAGTTTGCTCAAGGCACAGAAAAACGGTGTTCTTCTGACCATCTCCTTTGGGGCACTCCACCACGTAGGCCACCACCACCACCAAAGGGCAAATGTGTGTTCTGTTCACTACCGATCTAAACTTTGCCACTTATAGACAACCACGTAATTTAAATTGATTCTGCCTTGGCCTTTTTGATTGTCTGTACCCAGCCACAGTGAATTTGAGAGGTGCAGGATCAAGTCTATAAGCTCAATGCACCATTTCAGCAAATCTCTTATCTGCATGCTGAAGCTTCCTTCCAGTCAATGGAAGTCGGGGAACAGCTGGATGAACCTCAGCGTTACAAGTCACCGTTGTGGAGTTCCCCCAGTTCTGTGTACAGCAACTCCATATAAACCAAGCCAGCCCTCAGTAAGTCTGTAAATCTGTTTCTGATCTGCAAGAGCACAACATAAATTAAAACAAAATAAAACGGACTTTTAAGACAACCTCCCCAAGCTTGCTGAAATGCAGTTTCTGTGCCATGAAATATTGATGTTAATATACACTATGAATAATTGTCCTTTTCCAATCCCTTTGGAAAAATGGAGCCTTATTGACCATCATGGGACATATCATTTAGATTATTTGGACAGCAGAGGAAATAGCAAATGGTTTTACCTTTTAACCCTTGTCTAATATACGGCCTTAAAAAAACCAAAGCACAGCAACTGCTATCATGGCATCTTGCCCGAGCTGAATTTTAATATTGTAATAAAAGAGAGGAATGGCTTTTTCCCTCCCCTTTTCAGGGCCTGTTCATTCAGACAGTAATCGATACAGGCATGCTTAGCTCCTCCAAGGAATTGCTTATGCTTTCCTCTACTCAGCTTTGGTAGAGCATCTAAAAACAACCCATCCTTTAGTCAAACCCAAGGGATCTGCTTGTAGTCAACAAGTGGATCTCGGGTAACCCTTTGGCTTCAGTCTGTAATGGGCCACATTGGTCTCATTTGGAAGGGGAACAAAAAGGAGCACAGGAAGCTGGACTTTTTAGGTCGGGGTGGGCAAAATGTGGCCCGTGGGCCAAATGCAACCCACCAGGCCATTCTATCTGGCCCGCAGGGCCCCTAAAAAATTTAGAAAATGAATATCTATCTGCCCCTGGCTGCCTGTCATGTGGCCCTTGATGGCTTGCCAAAACTCAGCAAGCAGCCCTCCACCCAAAATAATTGCCCGCCCCTGCTTTAGATGCTTAATATTCTCCTTCAGATTCCATCACCTCTGTTTTATGTTGCAAGAGATGAGTGCATTTTTCCATATTAAAAATAATTAAAAAGAAATGTCAGTAGATTACCATTGTGCTGAGCTGGGCCTGCTCCCAGAACAGTTCCTCGCCAGCATTTTTCCCAACCAGCGTGGCAAATGTTGCTAGTCATCCATGTGCAGGGAGACATTTATGGGCCAAATCCTAAATCTCACATGAATTCAAGGGTACTATTAACATGAGTACTGCTGAGACCCTGTTTGTATGACCATGCCATGACCAGAGAGCTGCTGAGCCATCTTTGTACTCATACAATTTTGTATGTAGACTCTGCAGTAGCATCTACTACATGGAATTTAATTTTTGGCTTATCCTGGTTTAAAAGATGGATTTAACCAGCTTGCTCTCTGAAATTACCTGCATGAGAAAATGGCTCCATTCCATAATGTATTTCTTGAAAATAAAGTCTTGAAATATTCATTATTATTCCTTATTAGTCCTATACAAAGGTTCTGAAATCTGGCTCTGTAGCATTTCTCCCTCAGTGCTTAGCTCTCTTGTGAACATAAAATCCCTCCAAAGCAAAACACTACAATTAGTGCCTTTTTTGTTTAAGTTGATAAAGTGTGAAGTAATTCACTGGCTTTTACAGCTGTAATTGTGCCACTAAAAATATCATCCCATCTGAGTGCAAGCCATTATATTCCAATTTTGTTTTGTTTCCCCCTCCAGGCAAAAAGCCACTAACAGATAAATGATCCAGGTAAAACTATTCCCCCTCTCTCTCTTTCTCCAGCTGACTCAACAATAGCCAAAAAGCCTGGATAAGTACAAGCTTAAGCAAGTATTCTTCTGAACTCCTTGTTAAACGCAAGAAATCCATCAGCTCTGAAAGCACGGGCTAGGTTACAGGAATATCTTTTCAGGTCAAATATGATCATGTAGCCTGATTTCCAGCAAAACAGCTTTAATTCCTGCCTTGCTTTCTCAAGCAGATAGTGTTTCTGCATGCTGCTTTCATCTAAATTCATAACCATATGCCAGCTGTGTTATTCTTAATTCAGACCAACTTATTCCTACTGACACAATTAAATATTAATCTATGCAGCAACCACCAAAGCAATCAATCTTATATACGTTGTTTTTAGCCAATTATCCTTGTATCATTAAATTGCTTCTCCCTTCCATTTTTGGGCCATTAATAAAGCTCAAAAAGTCTGCAAAAGTCTTAATTTCAAGCCATTTGCATATAGGGCTGTATCCTCTTCGTTCACTAGATTTATATGACTACAAGCATTGACCTTGATGGAGCTACTCTTTATTGATACTGCTGCGTCTCCTGCTTGGTATGGTTACAGTTAGACTGCACTCCAAAATTAAATGTGTCTGATCAAAGCTTGTGATGCACAATTACCACACGTGTCCAAACAAGAGAAGAGGTATCCTTTAACTGAGCATCACTAAGAATAATATTCCCCAATAGAAAGGAAAGTAGGTTTGATTCTGAAATCATGCAAGTCAAGGAGGGAGCGGAGGTACACGTGTTATTATATAACTAGATGAAGTCAGGTCACAATCATGCTCGCTAAGTTGTCTGGAACAACTAATTCCAGCAAGCGGACTGAAGGAATTTATGAGCTGGTTTGGTCAGACTCCTTAATGGGTTCCTAATGATTACATGTGTCATGTAATTAAATTTGAAGTACAATCTAATCACAATCCATCTTCTCCAGCCCACCTCTTTTTATAAGACGCCTCATAAATATTAATATCTTTCAACAAATTGTCATGCACAATCCTGTGGCAGAACACAGGCTTGGGGTCTTTGGAAATGGCATTTCATATGACGGCGTCCCATTGGAAAGCTACTTCCTATCATGATAGCGAGCTGGGTCAGAGGGCAAATTAACCTTGGATTTTCTCCAAATAAGGAAGCTAGATGAAAACTACCTGAAACTTTGATACCATATCTCAAAGCGTAACATTGTTCCAGGCACCAAACCAAGACTATCACTGTGTGCCAAGGGCAGGGGTTCAATGGGAATTCCCATGGGATCAGACCCCAGGTTCCCTGGAATATCTAGCTCACTGGTTTCCCTTTGGATGCATTTATATCTTTTTACACTTCGGCTTTTAAGTTGGGGTGCCAGGCAGCAGATGTATTTCTAGTTCTTGTCCCAGGTCCTTTATCAACAGTTTGCTCTCAGCAGGCTTAGCCCCCCTTCAGAACTGGAGAAGAATGGGTGGCTTTGTTGTGGATTCTAGTTCAACGGTGCAGCTTGGGTAGGACTTCATTCAAAAAGGTTCAAATTCAAATATTAACCGCCCCAAACTCAGTGCATATCAGGAATAACGAGCCCCATTTTAGAGATGTGGAAACTGAGGCATAGACACTAAAATGACCAGGCACCAGGTGAAAGGCAGAAAGAACCTGTAGCCCCTAACTCCCCATCCCCTGCTGTAACCATTAGGAAACATCCCGCTCCTTCCCAAGCTGGGGTCAGGTACACACAACTCAAAATCATTTCCAAATACTTAAAAAAAAAAAAAAAAAAAGCAAGGAGCACAAAGGCTGGGAGCATGAGGGCGTCAGCATCGATTAGAGCACAGAACTGAAGTTTAAAACAGCACTGCTGCTAGGAGTTAAGCTTGCTTGCCAAATGGACAAGGATATTTTAAAGAGCTAGATGCTAATTTTGAAATGGTTGGAGAAACTTGGGACTTTAAGATTCAAACAGTGTCTCCAAGCTCTGCTTTAATTCACTCTTCTTCACAGAGCTATTTTTCAACTGAACAGCCCTGCAAAGCCAAAACTAAATTCTACTAGACAGGTCATTAAAACCATTAACAACCAGATCAAGAGAGCTGTATAGCACATTAAACCTAAAATATTTAAAAATGGTAATTGCTGCAATCCCTTTATAGTTATTTAAGCAACCTAATGATATCCCATCTGGCAATGTCGGGAACATGCGGATGTATTTCACATGTTCCATAGAAATAGTTCACTGAATTGGCCACTAAAAGTTTGAATGGGGGATATTAATTTTATTACCAAATACTGGGAGAGAGCTGTTGTACACGTTAGTCAAAAGGTGTAACTCTACCCTGTGGTGAAGCCAAAGGAGTCACGCTAGGGATTCACTTGACCATTATACTCAGATAATGTCGAGCTCCAATTCACAAAAGCAAAGGAATTCAGAGCTCTGACTATCCCGGGTCGCTGTTCTGGTTTAAGAGACCTATGGAAATTGTCCTGCAAAGACAGAAGATCTGGTCTCTAACATATACTAAATCAGATATTGTAGCTCTGGACAACATCACAATGCAGCTCAAGAGGGGAAAAAAATCTCTGATTTAAGCAGCTAATTGCCAGGTGCCCTGATGCATGAAGATTGAGAGTTCTTATAATTTTCCTCCTCGTTACTGATATTTGAATGTGCTAGCCTTTTTTTAGCTCAGGGTCTTTTAAGAGGCCACTTACAAGTAATTGTGACGTCTCAAGATGATTACCCAGACAATCCTGGGGGTATGCATGCCCCACAGCAAGCAGTGGCCATTACAGGGGTGGGCAAAATGCAGGCCAGATGTGGCTCGCCAGGCCATTCTATCCGGCCCACGGGGCCCCTAAAAAATTTAGAAAATTAATATTAATCTGCCCTGAGCTGCCTGCCATGCAGCCCTCAACAGCTCACTGAAACTCAGTAAGCGGCCCAGCGTCCAAAATAATTGCCCACCCCTGAGCTATTAGATACCATGTGTGCATCCCCTGAAGCATTCGGAAGAGACTGATGTCCCACGACAGGTGAGAAGCAAGCTTCTCTTGCTCTCGGTATCCTCAAAAGCCTGAGACAGTCTGAACAAGATGTTGTTCTTGAAGAACTACACGTATAAAGAAACAAGTTCTCTTTTCTTCTTTGATTTCTGTCGGTACAGATCCCCACGCGCTCATCTCTGAGCTTCTTAGCCACAGAGATGGTCCGAAGGCAAAAATGGATGTTGTGGGGGGGTTGGGGAAAGGTTATTCTTGTGTTGCTTTCAAAGCAAAGCTTGGAAATCTTGTAAAAGAAACATCCCAAAAACCTAATCAAAATGGGCTAGATACTTTGGGAAAAACACCTCCTTTTCAGGCTCCTAGCCAAACACAAAACCTCCAAGGCTGTCCCACCATTTAGCAGGTGGACTAACAAGCTGGGGAGAGGCTGACTGGCACTGGTCCATGGCTGTGAGAATTAACCTGCCTGCCGCACTGTACAGAGGAAATTACACCGCTTCTGGTTTAGGAGGCATCCTGCCCAGAGCCACGGGCACACTGAGGACACTGCTGCCAGGCAAGTTCATTGCACCTTCTAGGAAGGGCCAGAGCTGGGCTTACAGGAACCAGCGTGCCACATAACCTGCTTGTCAAGTATATATTAACTCCACTGTTTTATGAAAGTGTGCAGAGGACAAAACAACAGGAAACATTTCACTTTTCTTCCCTTTTGTCCATTCCCTTGAATTCTCTAGTTTGCAGATCTGCAAAACGACAAAAACACTCGTTTTCTAGCTCGGACTGAAATCAAAAAGGCGTTCTCCTGCAGCTGAAGCAAAGATCACCTTATGCTTTGCTCTCACCAGTGCTCCAAACCTGATTCCCCACCTGCCCCGGCTCTGTGAAAATCAAACATGTCGGCTCACGCACACAAGGCATTTCTCTCTGTTGCGTCAAACACATCGATTTTTAGTGGCTGAAGTAAGCACATAAATCTATAAAGCATCATCTATAACAGCTCCACGTGTGCTTTTTATTTTACAGAGCAATTTAAGACAGCAAAGTATCATAATACCAAAATACCATATTTTCTAGCATACAATACACCCTAAAATGAGATGTTTAAAAGGCAGAATGAAGAAAAATAATCTTTCCTTGTAGCAAGTCACTGAGCAGATCTACACGAGACATTTATTGCAGAGGTGACAAATTAGCTCTGCAGTAAATGTCTCATGTCTACACATACAGGGCTATTCGAATAGAGGAAACTAATTAGCTCCAGTTCAGGTTAGTACTTGCAAATACAAGTATTATCCTGCTGTGAAGTTTACTTCACAGCACCACATGTGTAGACGCAGGTCTGGCTGGCTGGGGCATGAAGGTGCTTCAGCTGCCTGCTGGGTAGCCCCATGCTGGAGCACCCTCGTGCCCCACCAGCCTCCCCACAGCATGTCGAGCTGGGTCAGAGCCGCCGTAGGCTGGCAAATGAACCCCCTGAACTCCCTGCTAGCCAGGGCTGCTCTAACCCGGCTCACCACGTGTGGTCCCAGGAGTACATTCAAATGGCATGCCCAGAAGCAATGCACTCCAGTGCAATATGTGGTGCACCATCGCACAATATGCACCACATATTGCACTGGAGTTTATTGCTTCACATTAATTGCACGTGTAGACATGCCCACTGAGTAGCAGCAGCTCAGGAGCTCAGCCCCCTCATTGTTCTGCTCTCTGTGCATCGTGTGCAGAGTTATTTTCTATTTTGTCCAGGAAAAGCTTAAGTGGCAAAAACTGTTTTTACCATATTTCCTCGTTTATAACACACATGCCAATTTCTAGCAGCTGGGTTTAGAAATAAAAGCTGCGTGTAGTATGAAAGAAAATTTAGTGATCTTCCCCCCCCCAAGGAAACCTGTTACAGTGAGTTGTTATTAAATGGCAGTTTCATTTTACCATTTGTTCTGGTGAGCTGTGTACAGAATCAGAGTGTGCTTCGGCTTGCAGTACAAAGGTATGGACTGGTTCTGGTTCTTACTGAGAAAATTGGCATATTTTGAAATAAGATGATTAAAAGAGAATTTTACTAGAAGGATCTGGTCCAGAACCCCTTTGAGTCAATGGGTGTTGGATCAGACACCATTCTTTTAGTCTCCCCTTCATTTTTCTATTTTTAATTGCATGAAAATAGTCCCATTAATACTGTGAATACAGCTTGAGTAGACATACCTAAGGCAACTTTAAACTAGAGCAAGCACTGCAACAGTAAGCTCTCCCAGAACTCAGACTGAGCTAAGTATTTACCTAGCTTATTGGTGGTTTTGTAGTATGCACTACAAATACCTAAAATAGAAGTTAACTTCAAGGTAGGTGTACAGTACAAAATAATAATTGCAGTGTAGACATACCCCTAAGGCTTACATGGTCAGAGTTCAATTCCCAGCTCAACTAAAAGTACTCTCTATGTCTACACTGATATTTAGAGGCAACACAAAGGGTCACCCCTAACTAGCCTAAGTCAAATAAGCTGTTCCTTCCTGTCCATCTCTTACCTTACACTCGCTGCACAATATGCTTTCTTTTTCTCAAGAGGAAACCTCCCAGGGACCAGTCTGCAGGTTACTTGTCTTTTCTTCTGTGTTTGGCTCTAATTACAGGTATTTGAGACAGGGTATGGGATGTGAAAGGGCTGGAAGTCAGAACAGAAAGCTGTAGGACTGCTGTAAACTTCCTGTAGGCTCCACATCCAAGAGAATGCTTGAATGGCCTTAGACAAACCTATGAGTACCTAAAAACAGAGATAACCCTTTTCTTTGCCACACCAAGATGGGTTAAGACAGAATCAATGAATTGATTTAAAGACATTTAGATAACAGGGGATAACATCCATATAAGTAACCAGCCAGGTGAAACAGTACTCTAAGGGCAATGTTCAGGGATCAGGTATCAACAGCAATTACCCACGTATTCATTGGCTTATAATTGCCAAACCATCCTGTGAAGCTCCTTTGCTGAAAACTTGTTCAGTACTGAGTTCTGTTTCCTG
>NW_005842112.1:124807-134137 GCF_000455745.1 Alligator sinensis
TGTCTGAAACATCTAGCTCAGTCACCATGGATGGGGACAGACATTCAAATAGCTTGAGCCTGAATTGATTCAATCTTTGCTGGTTAGTCTAACCTGGCTAGGCTGAATCAGTCTGTAACTGTACAAACATCCCAGACATGCAGGCACATGCCTGCAGTGGCTCAAGCTAGAAGCCAGGGGGTGCTAGAGCAGTCCTCCCTTCCCTTGCACAGGGCTGAGCTGAGGGGGCATGGCCAAGCTCCGGCAGGATTAGGGAGGGGTTCCCCCCCTCCTTGAATGATAACAGAGCATTTATCAGCTCTGTTATCAGCATCCAAAAACAAAAAGCCTCTCATTAGTTCAAGATCTTCTTAAACAAAGAAGGAATGGAGGGACATTACCAGCTGAGCTGTTGATTAGCTCCAAAAAGCCCCAAGTCAACACTGCTGTCTGCCACAGCACGGACCGTAGCTAGCACATGGTCTGCTAGCTCATGCTGAGGTGTCTGTGTAAGGCAGAGGGGACGGGGGATCCCTGCTTAGCAGGGAGTGGTGAAGGGAGGGGGAGAGCAGGAGGAAGCCAGGCAGACACTGCTGTGCCTGCACGTTTCTGCGGGAGCTGCAGCCAGGGAGCAGAAGGGAAGGGCCAGCCCTGCCATGGAGCAGAGAACCCTGCCCCAGCCCAGAGAGCATGCTGGGATGCAGGGGGGGTCTGATTTAACTTAAGCCTGGTTGAATGTAGTATCAGACTTAACTGATTAGGGTCAAATCAGTTTATTCAATGTCTGTTCCAGACACCTTGCCAGCTTATCTCAAACCGCTTTCAGCCATTTTCCCACCAGTTTATGTGCACTGAACATCTGTTCTGTTACAGGTTTAAACCAGTTTCTGATCACTTAAACTGGTTTATGTGTAATGTCTGTCCCTAGCCCAGAGGATATTTGGTCCAGCTGTCCTCTGAACCATGCTGCTCCTCAACACAAAATGGCTGCCTACTTCTGTAGATGCAATCGTCTCTAGACATTTTAAAGAGTCAGAATGCTAAAGGCAACAAAGTATAGCAATTCCATATCAATTGCATGGTTGAACATGCATGCGTGCACACACACACACACACACACACACACACACACACACACACACACACACACACGCACACCCCCAAGCATTCTTTGTGGTAAGCTATGCCAGAAATTGCCTGTAGCTTTGGCTAAAATGAGATCAGTGCGTCTCTGCAGAACCGGCCAGGCTAAGATTTAGGAAAGCATTAAAAACACTGTTATACCCCATGCTGAGCAATTATGTTCTCTCTAAAATATCACCCCTCTCATTTCAGCTGGCGATACCATTTTCCAGTTTTCTTCCAAAAAAACTGCTGTGCTGATACAGGCTGATATATTCTATCTCAGAAGTTGCTGTATTCTATTGCCAAACAGCTTTCTCTATAGCATATACTAAAGCTTCTTAAGCACCTTAGATATCTATATCATGGAAAGTGATTCAATTATTATGAGCTAGAATTATACGTTTTGCAGCCTGTTTCATTTATATTAAAGATTACCAGGGATCCTGGTTTTCCCAGATAAAAACAATCACAAATTCTCTGATAAAACCCCCAAAAACATGATTAAAACTGAAAGGCCCCCCACAGCCCCGCCCCCAGCCCTGCTGGTGCCCCTCTCCCTCCACCCTGCCTCCAGCCCTGACAGAGCTTGCCAAGGCTATGGGGCCAGGGACCCAGGTCCACAGCCCCCTGCCCCTGGCAGGAGACAGTGGCTGTTGCCTTCCTGCTGTAGGCTCAGGTGAGGGGTGGGGGGTGGCTCCCCATCACTGTGCGCACTCCCAGGGGGGCATGGGGACCCCCAGGTCTGTGCATGGGGCAGGGGATGGGCGCAGGCTGCCCACTGCAGGCTCAGGCTCTGGCCCTGCTGCCCTGGGCAGAGGTGACCTGAGCAGGGTGTGGGGCCTGGGGCAAATCAGCCCATGTGGGGCCCTGCCCCTGCTCTGATCCCACAGGCCCCAGAACCAAAGAAGCTGCCACCACATTGGCAGTGGTGCAGGGGTGGCAAGCGGCTCAATACGGAGCTGAAGCTCCGCCCAGCTGCTGCTCCACCCAGCTCTGCAGGGCCCCCCAAAACATGGGGCCTGGGGCGGTCACCCCGATTTCGCCCCCCCAGGACAGCCCTGGCCCTGGGGCCTCCACAGATGGCAGATACAACCCAATGCTACAGGGCATAGCAGGGCCGCACGGGAACCTCCTTGCTGCTGCACACAGGAGCAGTGAGGGGCACAATCCCATGCCGCCACCCCCACTGCTGCTGTAAGGGCACGGGACATGTTGGCAGGGCAGCATGGAGCTCGCAGTGGCAAGAAGATCCATGCAGCCCAGCTTTTCCCTGCAGCATCAGGTCGCACCCACAGGGCTGTGGATGCCCCAGGGGAGGGCAGCAGGGCAGGAACCTGAGCCCACAGCAGGCAGCCTGCCCCCATCCCCACCCCATGCACAGATCTGGGGGGCATGGGTCTCCCCTGCCACTCTCAGGAGTGCGCGCAGCAGGGGGAGCTGGACCCACCCCCTCCCACCTCCTGGACAGCACACCCATGGCCCCTTCCTGCCTTCTGTGGCCACACATTGCAGGCCTGGGCCCCAAACCCCATGCACCATGGGGCTGGGCAGCAGCCCCAGCCTCATCACCAGCCCTGCCCAACTCCCTCCCTCCCTATGGGGGCCTCAATCCCTCCCCCCCCCTGCTGCCACCACTTACCTGCAACAGCTGCTTCTTGGCTGCCCCGTGGCCACGTGCATGCACATGGCACCCCCTGCCTGACCGCCCTTCACCCGCTCCCCCCAGCCCCTTGCAGGCTGGGACTCTGCCCGTCTGCAGACAGCTCTTTGCAAAACTGCAAAATCTGAGGGTTTCTCTGATAAAAGGAGAAATCCGCATTTTACTCTGGTAAAGAGGGAAATCCATATTCTCCTCGGTTTTTCCGGGGAAATGGAAAACCCAGAACCCTGAAGATCACTGTGGGAAATTAAGAGATTTTGTTCACAGCACAGGTGCATAAATAGAGGTGTAAAGGTGTCAGCATTTATTAAAAGAGTTAATGTTATGTAGTATTTATGCTGGTGTGCAAAGCACATCGTGCACTTTCGATAGACTGATTTGTAAAATGGGTTGCTGTCTCAGCCTGTTTAAGACACAGTCTAAGACATTAGTCAGTGCATCACTATTACTTACTGATCTAAAAGACATTTTGAATTCCCTTACAAATTATTATTTGAATTAGAAGCCTTATCAGGAGACCCGGCTCTGGAAATCGGAAGGAATCCCACTGCTGTTCACACTTTTTGGTTCAGAGGCTGACTCTTCGATCCAGTATTCCCAGCTGCATCTCAGATCCAGAGTACATTATTTGTGGCACATGAATAATGGATACTATAAACAAGCATAACAAAATGAAAATTGTAGAAATAATATTAGAGAGATTTCATTCATAAATTTAGCTCATGAATTATTCAAATTTTATGGTTCTTACCCACCAGTGACTATATTTGCATATCTCATCAGAGTGTTCTTACAAGAACCCTCTCCACACTTCTTATCTAGTTATGACACTGAAAGAGGGGCTGTCACGGTGAGAAATATTTCATTAAGCACATTAAATTTACAATTTCCAATGAAAAACTGAATGCATGTGCATCTGCTCTTTATGAACAGGCTTTGTATTACAAGATATAATCCAAGAAGCAAATGCATTCAAGGATAAACACTGATTTTGAAAATATGCACTCAGAGTGCAATTTTTCTTTGGTGCTTGAGTTCCAGTATGCCTGTCTTTTATAGCTATAGCTTTAATCGACCAGCAACTGGAGTCTGCATGAGGAATAAATAAAATCTCATCCATTAGGACGGTCCTATTTGTTCATTTCCACTCCACTCGAGTAGCAGGCACGAGTCCCTGCAAAGCCTGCAACATCTACATTGTAATGGAGATTTTCAGCTGTGCAACTGCCATAAAATTATCCTCAGCATATCATCCGGTACTGCTGAATTTGCAGTAAAAGCAGCAGCCGAAATAAACTGCAGTGCCCCCAAAAGAATTCAGCAAACCAGAGAGAGAGAGAGAGATGGAAACGCATTAACCTTAACAAACAACTCTGCTCTTAGGAGTGACTGAACAAATGGTTCCTTCTCACTTCCCAAGTCTAGTCTCTGTGGGTAATTCAGTCATTTTTTTTTCTTGTTTTAGTGATAAATCACAGTATTTACTATGTTTTACTCTTAACCCTGCAGCACTATGCTGGCTCTAATCTCTGCTTCCATGCTGGTTTATGTGTTAACATTTGTAAGTTGTAACCACAGCATCAAATTTGGCCTGTGACTGAGGACAAGTATTTTAATAGAGTGGGGACCCTGATATAACTCCACTGAAGTCAGTGAAGCAAAGTCCCTAGTGTGTAAGAGCTGACAGGAGTTGTTTTGTGCAACACCAGTGATGTTGTGTGTCCTAGAACAGCCCCACCAGGCCCTCAAGCCCCATGCTGAATTTGCAAAGCTGACCATTTGGTAACAAGGATTCATACCTATCCGATCAAACACTTGTCCACAACTCTACATCTGTTCACTACCTCATTGATCCAGTCCAGGGAACAGGAATGAGCCACGAGACTCCCGTAACAAACAAACAATCGGCAGAGTCACCTATCAGAGTCTTTTTTGCATGGTGTGGGTACTTAATGTTTCCATCCAATTCGGAGGCAGAAACAATCCCACGTGGCAAACCAGCCCATTGCAGATTGACGGCATGAATATTCACGACAATCTGCTTGCAAGTCATCTGCAAAGTGGAAGCTATTGGCTGAAGAAATGCATGACTAAAATCAAGATCTTCACAAACAATTTATGGGTGCAAAGGAGAGGCGTCTGGTGAATAAAATATTCACTGTGAATTACTGCTCGGATCAACCCACAGGGCCACCTTCATAGAGTCCCTCTATGAAGCTGAACTGCACGGTAGCACCTGCCATTTCGCCTCCCAGGTACTTCTCTACTGCACTCCCGAACTGGAGCTCCCCTCACTCAACTTCACTTATAACTCAGATGCCATCCAGTGGCACAGCTGTGAACAACAGCTGGTCATTTCTTTAAAAGCTTGCAAAGAACTTGTTTCCAACTGCTCAGCTGGTCTAATAAAAGATATCACATCTACCCAAAGAGGCTTGCCTGCCATTTATTTAAAATGCTCACGTGAGATACTCACGCTACACGACTTCTAAATGTCAGCACTTTCTTCAATTCAAAGACTCACTGTAATCTGAAAGGGCAGAAAAACTCATTTCCCCAAGGGATCACTCGAGATACACAATACTGTGGCAGGGGAGAGGGGGGATGGGTGTCTTTCATCACAATAGTTAGGCACTTGGGGACAAATTTCCAAGGGGAAACGGAGTGGATACATCTAGAACAGGGGTGGGCAAAATGCAGCCTGTGGGCCAGATGCAGCCCGCCAAGCCATTCTATCCGGCCCACAGGGCCCCTACAAAATTTAGAAATTTAATATTTATCTGCTCCCAGTTGCCTGTAATGTGGCCCTCAATGGCTTGCCAAAACTCAGTAACCGGCCCTCCGCCTAATAAAATTGCCCGCCCCTGATCTAGACAGATGCAGCCACCTCTATTTCAGCTGCAAAATCTGGCACGAGAGACAGCTGGGGTAAAGTGCATGCTGTACTACACTCACATTTGATTATTTCTCATTTACATCCCTAAAATACTGTCTTGTTTTTGGTTTTCTTTAATGCTTTTTAACCATTGCAGATACCGGTAGAAATCTCACCCTTTAAGCATAATCAGAAACACCGTACCTTGTAGCTAGCATTCAAAGGCATTCATTTTAATTTTACACGTCTTTCTTTTGAGAAGATACAGATACCTAATAAAGGGTTGTAGCCCATATGGGAGAATAACTTAACGGTGTATTGATAGGAAACAAAAATTCCTGGACCAATTTAGGACCCTGGCAAATGTTTTCATTTTTAAGACACAATGAAAGACAGCATCCTCCTGCTTCTATGTTACAGGAGAGCCCATCCTAATGTTTCCTTTCGTGAGATGCACAACACCGTTCATGTTTTATATTAACCACTGAGAGCCCGTGTAAGCTGATGGCATTGTGCGACTGTGTCACACGTAATTCATTTTAAGTAACTTCACATGAAGCATACAGAAGCCACAGAACTGTAATGGCATTAGAAAGCCAGCGCTGCATTTAGGGAGCTTCATACAAGGTATTAAAATCAGAGGTGCCAACATGCCTTCACACTGAAAGATCTGCTTCCACCCTGGTGTTACTAATTTGGGCCATGGTCTTGCAGTCCTTAACTAAACACAGTTCTCATCTGTGAAACTGTACTGATGATTTGGTAACTTGCCCTCCGAATGGCTGACTTCACAGTCAGAAGTTATCTTCAATGTTCGTTTACTGAATGTGAGACATTGGCCTAAATCCCAAAGTTGGGGCAGTACCTTCTAACTAGCACGATTGATGGCATCTGTTTTTGTTATTGAAAAGTGTCCCTATGCACCAGTGCAGCCATACTGACCATGTTAACGAGTCTCACTGCTGAGCTGGCAAGGCATGGATTATAAAGCAAGATATTTTACCCTAGCAGACTGCACAAAGGGCTGGCATGCATGGCAAAGATCCCCGGGAACCACATACAGAATGGCAGTGGCAACTCTAAGAGGGACAGAAGTCCTTTCCACTCGGGAATGAAGCATCACCATTCAATGGCTCTTGCTCCTCCTCAGTATCCTGTACTGTACTGTACTGTACTGTAGGTCAGCTTGGACTAAAAAGTCACCCACAAAATATCTGAATGCTTCAATTCCAGGTCTGAGTTTTGCAGCAGAGGCCTATGGGTGTGATACAGAAACTCAGCTCCCTAATTATAGCCAGGCTACTTTCTCGCATTCACCGAAAGCCAAGGAGTTATTTCATATATTTTGGTCAAAAATCATACCTGAAAAAAGAAAAGAAAAAACAGTAAACAACCCAATAGTAGATTTATTACGCTTCTGTTAGGTAAAGGGATTAAAGCCTCTTCCTTATTAACAAAAAAGCAGTAGTGAAGAATCCTTAGTTAAATGATAAAATGAAATGTCTTGGCAATATAGATTTACATACAAATATAACTAATACACTCTTCTTAAATACATAAAGGAACAGTGTTCTGCATCATCAGAGAGTAGCATTATCATGGTAGGAGAGATCTGCCTCCCTTCACGACCGTGAATTCTCTTCCTGCTCGTGGCTATTACAGCAACTGTAAGATTACAGGCCAAAATCAGTACTCAGCAACATCACAGTACATCCAGGGTAAGTGGCTTAAAATGGATGGAAGGGACATCCAATCCTAATTCCAGACCTTAAGGCCAGATGTGCCATTGGTGTGGCATTTAGCAGTGGAAGCTCCTTCAAAACCAGTATCTGGATGGAAGCCAGATTCCAACAGGGACATGCCGACTGTGCTCAAAATCCCCAACATTTCCTTTTCCCTGTGAACAATTTGAACACAATAAATTCTCTGCTCCTTGTCAACCATCTGTTGGGCTCCCAAAAGTAAAAACACAAGGAACTTCTTGGGACGCTGTTAAGAGAACTCAGTAGAAAAGTCAGTCATACTTCCAAGTACCCTCAGCATCAACATGTTCCCATGTGGTAACACGCTTGTGATCGAGACCGGCCCCTCAGTCTTTACCATCTATGGCAGATCTCTGCTCCAGTGAAGCTTAGCTCTGGACTCCAACCATGACTGCTAATGCATTTCATTTCAGCACAGGCCTAAAGTGTTGCTCCACAGAGGTAGTCCAACCTTCCTATCAAGCCCTGCTGCTACTAGATGAGAGACTCCCAAGGTTTGACTGCTCTTTGGGACCTCTTTGGTGTTGCAAAGTTTAGTTCAAAAGTTGACCGGCTGCTCCTTCATATTCGGTTTTGATTAAGAAATAGTGCAAACTTCAGACTTAGGAAAAAAATGACTGTCATCTTCATTGAATGCTCGGATGAGAAAATACAAGGATCCATGAATGGAGCAGAGGGAATGGGATTCATTTGGCAAATGTTCAAAGATGATTTGTCATTGTCTTAAAGGAGTGTATTTGGTTTGACTTGGTTTTACCTATTGGTTCAGGAAATCATTGGCAAACAAGGGTCTAACCTACAACATTTTGGCTAACTGCTAACTAGTCAGAGCTGCAAGCACAGCCCAAGAGACTTACATTCCCTGCAGGGAAGGATGTTTGACATCCATGTTTGACTTGCGGTGAGTCACAGCATGGTCATACAAACCCCTTTGGTTTGGTTTCCTTGGAAGTGGAAAGGGTCCACATCATTTGAGAAGGGTCACATACCCCATTTGGTCATCCTCTTGTGGAATAAAAAGCCAGCTTTTAAAACCTAACTCAGTTCAGCTCCTCTTTGGTAATTACTGTTTAAAAGGTCCCACAAAAATCCTCACTATGTAAATATAGCTTCCATTTGCATGACAGTGAGCCTTGCCACCCACATGGCAGCCTTAGACACTCCTTTTCTTACTTAGCAAACGTGCCAGGCAATGTTTGTTCAATTCCCTTAAGGGACTGAATGTCTCTCTCAATTCTCTCCTCCGAAGTCCAGACACCGAATTTCAAAGGAATTTAGACACCTAACGATACAGACAGAAGCCTTATGAAACTGTCAGAAGTGCCCAGCTTGAGTAAGTACTTCACTTTGGTTACCTCCCAAGAGAATTAGACACCTGGGCACTTCTGGAAATCCCACTAGGCACAATTTCTTCCTTTCCAGTGCCAAAATACCTTTGAAAATCTGGCTCTTGTTGCCTTGGCGGACTGACCCAACAGAGTAAATCCTGTTCTCAATGACAAAATAATTTGGGGCTCACTGACAGAGGACTGAACCCTTTGATCAGAAATGGGCCAAACCCTTTATTTACATGAGCAGTCCCACCGGGCTATATTTCTCTCTAAGGGGATTTGGTTTTCCGTGCTACATATTTGCAGCACAGAGCCAAATTTAGACATTAGGAAATCCCAGTACCAAAAAGAAGTGAGTGGAAAAAAACTCAGGGTGGCGCACGTGACAGCAGAGTGTGCCGCCCAACACCAGAGCCTGGCCAACCCGAGCCACGCTCTGCCTGCCAGCCAGGCTCCGCACGACTGGATCGCCACCACTGGAGCCCCAGGAGGCTGCCAGGACTCAAGGTACGGCTGCTGGTGGCAGCCCAGGCGCATTTTTCCTTGCACTAACCCCACAAGCAGAGGTGTGTGCTGGGGGGAAAAGCAGCAGCAGGA
>NW_005842112.1:134147-150632 GCF_000455745.1 Alligator sinensis
GCTTTTTGCCCCAAGGCAACTGCACACCCCTGCTCGTGGGGACATGGCCTACAGTGCCATGCTGCACTGCCTTGTATCTATTTATTGAGTGAAAGTGTAAATCTGAATTTAAATGGATGCTGCCCTGCTATCTTGGCAAGCTTCTTCGGGCAGATGCAGTATCTTTTATTATGCCGAATTTAATAGCTGGAAAAAAACGTTCTTTGCAAGCTTTCGGGCGCAAACACCCTTCATCGGGCACAGGGAGACTCTGTTGCTATGTGTCTTCAAGGTAGAAAAGAAGCTAATTTACAACAAGCAGATCTGTGAAAATGCAAATGAGAAGAAGTTAGGAAGACAAGGGGTAAAGATGGGGTGGGGGAGGGAAATGTGTGAAGGAATGCAAGTGGTCAGCTAGAGGCAGGTTACCTGGGTATCAGATATCGGGCAGGTTGTAATGGGTCATAAATCTAATGTCTATATTGTATTCTATTGTCTATACTATATTTTGATATATATATGTTATCATCATAAATCCAATGTCTATATTATATTGTCTATACTATATTATATATATTATCATGGACTTTATATAGACATTGGATTTATGACCCATTACAACCTGCCTCCAGCTGAGCACCTGCATTCCTTCAAACATTTCCCTCCCTCCCTTCCCACCCCCATATTCTCTTCCTAATTTCCACTCATTTGCATTTTCACAGACCTGCTTGTTGGAAATTAGCTTCTTTTCTACCTTGGAGAACACATAACAGCAGCAGAGTCTCCCTGTGCCTGATGAAGGGTGTTTGTGCCTGAAAGTTTGCAAAGAGCTTTTTTCCTACTGTTAAATTGGTCTAATAAAAGATACCGCATCTACCCAAAGAACCTTGCCTGCCTTTGTCCTTAGACCAACACGGCTACAACCAACAACCCTGCAGCCCTGCTATCTTGTCTCTTCACAGCATGGTTGTGAAACAGACTCTAAAAGACATTTGGAGGTCTGGCCATAAGAGAAACCTGCCTGAATTAGAATCCGGTGCCAAATCTCTTTCTGTAGTTACGTTGCGCGTTTCATTTTTACTTATGGTCTAGAAAGATTCAATTATAAACAGTTCACTGGACATTCGTTGGGTCTGGTTTTTACCTGCCATCAATTCTTGGATAATTGCTAAACTTAAAAAATAAATAAATAAACAAACCACCAGACAGTAGAAGTCTTCATATCTGTATTATGGGGCCTAGAAAGGTATAGAGCTAGTTTTCAGTTTGTACAGTATGGGCTGGGTTAAGTAATGCTAGGAGGAAGAGACTGGGTGGAGAGGGGGATTTAAAATACAGGAGATTTAAAGTGCCTTGTCTCGCAGTTTGCATTTCAAGTACAACAGCATCTACATGCACTACGCATGCTTCCCTTGGCAGAGCTTGTTAGCATGAGCATGTCAAGTGCATCAAAACCAATTAGGCACATAGTGAAAAATGGCATAGGAAAAAGGTCAATGGGTTCATCCTGAAAATCCTTACTCAAAGCCTCAGCTTCTGTGGGACTGCTTTTGTCAGCAAGGTGCTCAGACACCATGGTGATGAGTAGAGGATGACGAGAGAGAATTATATTTCTTGCAGGAATGAGAGTGGGCAGTACCAACCCCTGTGAACTCTGTACCTAGAAAAGCTTTTATATATTCTCTGCAAAACCGAAGCACAAGAAACAGCAGCATCCTCCCCGATTCACAAGTGCATTTCAGCTCGGTTGTTGTTTGTTGCTGCTGGAGAGGGCTTGCTTTTCATCCCCTCCGTCCCAACTTTCGACAAGTCGACAAAAAACAGCCTCGGGGTCCACAGAGTCAGTAGGATTCTTTTGTACTCCTTTCGGAAGTTCTGATTGAGAAGCCCGTATATCATGGCATTGAGACAGCTGTTAAAATAGGCCATAAAGTAGCTCAAGACAAAAAGCCATTCCGGAATTTGTGGCGCTACTTTCGACGGGTTAATAGAGACCGCCAGGCCAATAAAGTTTAACGGCCCCCAGCACACTGCAAAAAGGACAAAAACCACAAACATGGTCAAGAAATTCCTCATGTCCCCGGCCCGCAGCTTCTGCTTGCAGTCAGGTCTCACCCGCTGCTTGACCTGAATCACCAGAATCCAAATCCGCAGGTAGCAGAACGTCACAACGGACAGAGGGACGATGAAGTGAACAACCACCACGCTGATAGTGTAAGACGTGCTGACAGTCTGGGCAAACGTGCAGGAGTAGATGCGGGGATCGTACCGGAGTGAGCCAACAAAAAAGTTGGGCACAATCGCCACCACCGTCAGCATCCATGTCAGGCAAAGGTAGCAGCAGGTGTTCTTCAGGTTGAATAGCCTGTCATACCGGAGGCTGTGGCAGATGTAGCAGTATCGGTTGATTGCGATGGCTGTGATGTTAAAAATGGACCCAATGACACTTAAACCCATGAGGAACCCGCTGATCTGGCAGTGAATGTTTCCCATTGTCCAGCCATTGTGGAAAATAGCACTCAGGATGAGAGGGTACGGATACACCGCTACGACTAGATCTGCGACTGACAGACTGACGACAAAGATGTTGCCTACAACAAGGAGATAAGAGAGACGATGATGATTAGTGCACCTTGGTACAACTCTAATCAACTGTAAACTTAATCTTGATTGTAAAAATGGTCCTGAGTCTTCACTTTGTCTCTGGTAACCTCCATCTTGAGCTGAAAGCCCCAAGAAGCATCACCTGCATCCAGCAAAGAGCAAACAACAGAGAGTGAATGAGAGTCACTGACCTAGATCAGGGGGCAGCAATGTTTTTGGAAAGAGTCCCAACCTCAATCTGTAATATGTTGGCGTGCCAGGGTGGATGGCAGAGGAGCCACAAGGGGCCCGATCCTTGTTGTGGCAGTGCTGCCCCAGCCAGTTCCCAGAGGCACATGCACCCACCACTGGCAACGAGCTGGCTTGGGGCGCCACGGACCCCGGTGCAGCTGCTTGCAGCCTCCCCGCTGCCTGCTGCAACCCACCTGGGCTCTGTGGCTGGCAGCAGGGGCCTGCCCAGAGCCGCTGTGGCATGCCAAGCAAAATGGCTTCAAGTGCCATGCTCTGGCACGCGTGCTGGGGGTTGCCAGCCCCTGCCCTTGATAGTCTGCCACTCAAATGGAAGCCCCCTTGACATGCAAGCCATCTACCACCTCACCTGTGCAGTCTTATAATTAATCAGATCACCAGGGAAAGGGGACTGCAGGACCAGCACACAAAGATGTGAGCAGAAGGGATCTAGGATCCTCTGAGCTGGCTCTGGCCAAATCCCAAAGGGCTTATGAGGAGGTGATGAAACTAAGGACATGCAGTCCTTGTTTTTTCCCCATAGACCTGTAATTCTGATGCAGCTGTTCATATTATCCTTTGCACATTGCTTGCTTTCACCGCTCTGTAGCCCTCACAGGAGAAACAGTCCATCAAGCCTTCAGGGAAGGTCTGGGGCCTCATAAAACATCTTGGGAGAGCTGGCATTAGTTTCATGGGCCCAGACAATTAGACGTGGGATTCCCATTGTCACAATGGTGTCAGACATTGGGCCTGTGCCTGGAGAGTGACTGAAAACCCCTGACAGAGATCAGTGCCTAAAGTGACCAGATCCAGCAAACCAAGAGCTATGAAGCATGAGATACAGGTCCCAACAGCCTGGGGAGAGTTGTCTCAGGGGCTGTAATAGAGAAACATATGTGCTGGGTGTCTTTAGCAGAGCAGCCAAGAGTCAAAAGACACTGGATAACCAAGTCCTTAAACTCCTCATGGTAAATTCATAGAAATGCTAGCAAAATGCATTCCTGAGTTGTTACACCGTTGTCTGTTCACCACCTATCACATCACCTCGTGCAGCTATTAAACAAATCACAGTTTAAGTAACAGGCTTGTGTCATTCACCCCACTGTGTATTCATAGCAACCCAACTGAAGTCCAAGTGGGTGCTCTGGATTTATGCTTGGAAGACACTTTGGCCCTTGCTGTCTTCCAGGCAGGTTCAATAACGAATACTGAATCAAGAATCTAGAGCCACCCACCCCGCACGGAAACATGCACCCAAGCTGGAGCAGTCTGTTGAGCCCAGATCAGCCTCATCGGCTATCTTTCGACCCACACAGATGAGACAGTCATGGAAGACAATCATCCTCAATTGTGAGGAACTGCCAAAGAAGAAAATAATGAATGTGCAAGATGGATTAATGGCAACACCTCATGAGATAGGAGCACTGGTCTGCCCAGTGGGACAATGGGTAATGCCAAGCTGTCCAGAAGAAGCCAAAAACCATTCATAGCACATCTAGCCAATGGGACAATGCTCCGGGGTAACTTCATGCCTTTACAATCATTTTATATCCTAGAAGACGTAGGTCAAGTCTCCTTGTATCAGGTTCAGCTCAGCAACAGATACTAGCTGTAATCATACAGCTTTGGGGAACGTAACAAGCCCTTTTCCTGGCATGTCATATGTCTCATTGACCTGGTAGAGAGGAGATCCCACAGGCTGGATAGCCACAGTGCAGAGCAGGTTCTTTACTTATTTTCTAAACTTGCACCTACAGCCGCATCTCTAGTTTCCTCCCCCCTGTCAGCAGCAGAACTGCTGAGTTTTAAACTGCATTAGCTTCCACCTGCTCATTCTCCGGCTTTTCTCACCCACGGAGACCTAGTGGTGTCAGCATCTCCTACTGCAGTTTGCTCTTTTTCTAGCTAAGCTGTGACAGAGCAATTTCCATTTAAATGGATTTGTGCTCCGCGATGGGAGGTTTTGGACCTCTGTCAAAGCTAGGCTTGGCATGATTTCCAAATTAAATCTCTGGAGTCCTTTCCTCCACCCACCCCCCAGCTCCTCCTCCTGTTCCCACTCAGACACCATCTTCTTGGGCAACTTCACTCCAGTGTCTTGTTGGGCCAGCCAGCTGGTCCCCTGCTCCATAGACCTGTTCTGCTCCCTCGGACATCAGTGTTTGAGAAGACCATCCGCTCTACTCTACAAACACCCCAATGAGCCTCCTCTGAAGGACTAACATGCAGAAAGAGCCGTCTTTCCTGGACCATGCCCCTGGGAACCAAAGAAATAGGTCATGTGTAGATGAAACAAGAGGTGTGCATGCACAACACTTTAAAGTGGGCTAAATGCTTTTTCACCACTTTAATGGTGTTGGTGTTTGTACGCCTCGGTGGTGTATTGCGCATTAATTCCAGCCGCTGTAAGAAATTTGGCAGCGTAATGCGCCTTAAATGACTTGGGGTGCAGCAAACTAAAACTCCTTTTAGTTCAGGCCAGTGGTTCTCATTCTTCACCATCCCTTGATTCCATGTTGCCAAAAAAGGGAGTTTGGGACAAACCCTCTACTCATGGCCATAAAGGAAATGGAAGATGGTCTTGCCCTCCCTGGACCTGCTTGCATGGGAAGCTGTAGCAAAACCCCTGTGTTCTCGGTTCAGTAGGTAAATAATAAGATTTTCTCTTAGGTAACACACCAGCAGCATGATGAGTTGGGGGTGCGGAGGCAACTGGGGCACCAGCCCTGGGATGGGGGGGCAGGAAAAACAGAAGCAGTTGCACTGCCAGACTGGCTGCTACTGTGCAGCCATCAGCAAAGCCAGTGACGCTGCCCCGTCCACGCGCACCGCGCCCAGGGCGCTCGAGCATCATGTTCTTCCTCTGTAAGAGAGGCATAAGAATAAGCCCTTTTCATTACGCACCCCGCCTCACCCAAGTCATGAGTGCAATGTGGCATTCACTGACCCGCATGGGAAAGGAGACGTTGTGTCATGATTCCTTGCAAAACCCTACTCACCCTGGCATTGTGGGCAAAGTGAGGTTTACAGGAATGGACAGTTTTGTTGGTTGTGGAAGTGCAGTGAATAAACCAAGTTAAGGGGCAAAGAAGACGCGCTGAGGCTGGTATATTTTTCACTGCAATTTTACAATGCTAATGCCAAGGTCTGTCCATTGCTCTGACACAGTCACTTCTTCCACGGTTAGCTTATTCTGCATGCTTTCCCACTTCTTCAGAATTAAAGCAGGTGCTCAGTACAATCTGACAGGTCAACTGCTTCTCATCGGTGTGGGCTGAGGTAGAAAAATGTGATTAATAAGCTGCTGTCAGCTGTCACTGCCAAGTCTATATTTCAGGCTGCCTATTTAAGCTTCAAAAGAGAAGAGGCTTTGGGGTTGGTTCAGATATGAAATAATTTAGGCCTTGCTGGATTGGAAACGGCACCTTTCACGGAGCACGACACGTCAATTATGCAGCTCTGAGTGAAAGCGGCTCAGTCGGCACAGAGCCGAGCGAGTGCTGACTTTCTGCAGAGAAGCTCACACAGCAGGATGCAATGATATCTCCACTTCAGCTCTCGACAGTCAAGATTTTCAGCATGCTCAGATGCCACTGGATAGAAACCCTGCACCATCCTTAATGCAGGTATAAGACCCCGGGTCTCGCCTCTCTTGCAACACGCTACAAGAGAGGATCGTGCTCTGACCTGCTTCCTCCTGCTTGAATTTCTTTGTAAAGTGGCTTCACTTCAAGCACAGGAGCCAAGTGTGCCTGCGCAGAACAGCCGGCAGCTCAGTGGCTCAGACATGCAGAGGTAGGCTTGGATCCCCTCACACAGAGGAGGATTTTGAACCCAGACCTCTAGTCTGGACAAATGCTTTAAATCACCGTGCTACCGTACAGAAGTGGGTTCCCATCATCTCCTCGACATCTTCCATAACCTAAATGAAAGGCAGAGCCCTGCTCCCCTTTTAAAAGAGATGACATGGGTGCTCAATCCGGTTGTGGGCCCAATCCAACTCTGGCACCTCCCTACAGCCCAGAATCAGGTTCCTAAACCCTCTTCACCTCTCTTCACCAACCCCTCGTGGGCTACTGTAAGAGGCCTGCACCTTCCCAATCAATGATGTGCAGGGTGCTGCAAACTCCCCTCGAGCTACACTCTCTCCACCCAGACACTGTATGGAGGGCTTAGGTGCAGAAGTCAGGGTGTGCATACGCCACAGGACCCAGAAACCTAAAAGTGAGACATAGCAATGCTTGGCATCACCACACCTAGCTGCCCTATAACACTAACACAACTCCATGCCTGGCCAGCTCTGATGGCCGGTGCAAAGGATGGTGGCCCCGGGGCTCTATGTCCAGATGCCCCATCCCTATATTACCATAAGCCCTATTCATGCCACATTACTCCTAATTAGGCCGGCAAAACATCGTCGTTTGTGGCTCAGAGAATCTAAGAGGGAGGCGCAGCTGGAGATAAACAGAGAGAATGTAAGGAAGTGTCTCAGCCAAGGACCCTCAAATTCATGATCACTTTTTGCATAACCTCACTGGCCATGCGACCCTCGAGAGCCCGCTGGGTAATCAGCAACCCACTAAAAAGGTCTCTCTGGGCCTCCACCACCCGCTATGTGACCGACTCCATTCATCCCTGTTGCATGTCAGACCACGGAGCCGTTCTCTCCATGATCCCAGCTGCAATGAGATGGTTGGCTTGGCTCATTTCTTCTGTTTTGGGTTTATTTTTGGCCATGGCTGGCCAACAGTTCATACTGGTGCTAAAAGGCAGCAGCACATGACCCCCCTTCACGCTGAATGAAAAATGAAGCCATTCAGTTTGAGCAGAGCGCGTGGTGGCACAGAGGCTGGGGTCCAGCTGACAAGAAGGGCAATTTAAAATGAAACATTACCAGAGGCCACGTGAAGCGCTGTGATCTTTGATCCGGAGTGCACGAGGCCCACCAGACCCACTCCACCATGAATCGTCCTGACAAAACCTTCTTCAGCTCCTGCGAGCGCTCGGGTCTCCGTCCCCCCGATGCCGCAGTGGTCCCTGGGATGAAGTGCCACGAGCCTCATTTCCCTAAGCAAAAACCAGCCTCAGGCAACTTGTTCCCCAGAGACCTTACCTTAATCTTGCTAACCACACACCTCAGTGCAAGGCCCGTCGCTTCTATTCTCATGCTTGGCCATGCAGCTTACAGCCCATGCCATAACCTCTTCACCGACCCGTGCGCATACTGTTATTTCACAGACACAGGTTTGCCACGGGACATTACTTACTTCTGCCGCTGCAGAGCCAAAACACTGTTTTTCTGCTGACTTCCTATTGTACTCCGAGGCTTTTCAATGCAGTCACCCACCCCTGTCCCCTTATAATTAACTCCATTTACATTTGCTGCCATGTGCAGAAGAATGAATGCTCTGGCCTGCTCTCCAGTTCACACAAGCTACTGGGAGAGCTGGGCAGGAAAGAAAAGATGCAAAGTTCTGCAAAACTTTCTTCTGAGCCAAAAAAAAAAAAAAGGAACTGAGAGGTTGCCTGGAAATGTATCGGTTTTGACAATATTTCCATTCAGACGGAAATGCTGAGGATCAGAGAAGTCCCAAAACAGCCAGTCGCCCAGAAGTTCGGGCATGCACCAAGAATGTTAAAAGACCCAGGCAAGCGCCCTTGGCACCAGTCAGTCCCAGTCTGTCTTTCTCAGTATCTCCCAGTGTTTGTTCCACTTTGTATTCCTTGGCTAAAAAGCAAGACAGACTCTGTTCCTGGGGGCTAGGACACTTATCTATGTGAGAGACTCAGGTTCAAGACTCTGCTCCGATTCAGGGAGAGCCAAGCATAGCAGCTATGCCACAATCTCCAAATCTTGCTGGCTTTTGCAAATAAACTGAGAGGGTAGGAATCAAATACAGAAGGAAATTACATAACTATAATAAGCCCCTAGAGTGGTGGCTTCCTCCCCCTCCAAAAAAAAAAAAAAGGCTTGGATTTTATACTGGGACACAGAGTGTTTATAATGCAGACCATGCTTTCTCTGTTTGTCATGATGAGCTCTGTGGGCAGAAGAAAGGAAGACAGCTTTGTAAAAACTGAAAAATTTATTAATGTATTCCTCACTAATGCCGAATGCAAAGCCAGCCTGTATATCCATGCTGAAGTCTCTGATCTCATGCCAGCTGGAGCCCCGCTTTGCCAAGAGGATGGGCGCTGGATTTCTGAAAAATCAGGGCAGGAGTTTCGAAACCATGCTGGTTTTATCGATCCCCAATTTCATTTCTGTGGTGGGACACCGATTGGATTACTATTCCTCACCCACACTGGGAAGGCGTGACTTTGAAGTCCATTTCTCTGGCAGGAGGAGAAGTAGTCAGGAGCAAAACTATCCCAGCAAAAATTTCAAAGGCAGAAACACGGGTAGCACAGCAGATGTCAGAATCCAGGCAAGCTTTTAGAGATGGCAAAGTAGGGTCTTGCTTAACATGTGTTAGATGGGTCAAATGATCAAAGGCAGGGTGCAAAGTTCAGTTGTTACCTAGAAGGGGCCTGGTTCCCAGAGCTGCAGAGTAAGTCAGGGGTATGCAGCATCTGGGGGAGCAGAAGTCAAGCCAGATTCTTTTTTTTAAGCCCTAAAATGGATTTAGCAGACTGACTTTGTACCGTGAACTCTGAAAGTTTTATTATTCGTGTTATTCTTTACATCATTAATATTTCTACCCAAACAAAAGCCTGATCCTGTGCCTCACAACATAGCCAGTGTTTGGGGCTTGCCTGTTCCCAAAATAGCATCCAGAGACCAACATCCAGTTTAATTCACACCTCTGGACATATTGGTGCAATTCTGGGTGTGGCCTTTTATTGCAGATTAAAGAGGAGTTTATTTTGATTCAGCCTAAATTGATCCTTGACTGACTCTAAATCAAACAAAATAGACAGCCTGGATCTGAAATAAGCATTCACATATCGGGTTGCACAGAAATAGCTCAAGATACACATTCCAATGGACTTGGCCAATTTGATTATATTAAATACCTGAGTACTGCATACACATTCCTTATCTAGGTTACTGCTAGGATCCATTAGCCATTTTCCAAGAGGTTTCTCCCCATTTATTGCATTCTGTGCTATATGTCACCAAGCAGTCCCTTTGAAGTTACACCTTGCGTTCTCTGTTCGGTAGAGTTAATGCAGTCTACCACCAATTCTGTACTCTGTGCACACAGCTGGTGACAGACTTGGAATTGTCTTGCCCGGTGGCATTTTTCAATGAAGCTGAGGAAGAAGGCTGATAAACTACAGGTCACTTATTAAACTTCAATTCAATGAGTGTGTTTATTTCTTTTTTTTTATTGCAACCAGAATCACTTACGTTATCACCTGGCAGGTACAAAAGTACATGTTAGCAAAAAGCATTAAGAGATATAACAACACAAGTGCTAAAAGTTTATTCAGGCAATTGATGTGCCAATCTCCTAGTGCCATGTGATGAAGAGTATTTTAAACATTAAGCTCCCAGTCTCTGATTTTACAGAAAAAGAGATACAGGCATGTTCCAAAGAAATAGAAATGGCATTAAGGCTAAAAAGCGAGATCAGAGAGAGGTAAATCTCAGGCTCAGTACACAATTTAAGCAGGTCATCACTGTCAAGTGAGCTTGTAATGGCTGCAAGGAGGCTTATAATAACTTAATATGCAGTATTTAACCTACTGAAGCTTGTGTAAGCTGTGAAAAAGCAACAACTGCTGCTTGTACCAAGTAATGTATAAAGTCATAAAAGCTTTTCTGAGACTGTGACAATAATCTCTTTATAAACTTTGGCATCTCCCTCCCCCCCTTCTCTGCCCCCCCGTTTTTTAACTGCCATTTGATGTAAATTCATTTGCACTTTACTGACCTCTGTTTCACTGGCATGCAGTCAGTGGTATAAGCTAAAAGACCATCCCTATGCAAACCTTTCAGAGCAGTCACTTTTTCTTTCCACTTTTATTACTTTAAAATCGGTCCCGTAGCTCTGTTGCATTAATTGCAAGCTGTAATGTAGTATCAAGTCGTACTGGATCCTGCACACCTTTACTCTAGTGGTTTTCAATCTTTTTTCATTTGCGGACCCCTTTGGAAATTTCAAATGGAGGCGTGGACCCCCTTGAATTGTAAGTGTGGGCATTCACATACTTTTGATTGATCATAGTCATCTTTTGTGGACCCTTTACACATAGCCTGCAGACCCGCAGGGGTCCACAGACCACAGGTTGAAAACCACTGCTCCAGGGTGTGATCTTTACATCATTAATTCGGTAGGGCTACTAAAGTGAGTAAAGGGGCTTTCAAAACAGTCCTATGGAGGGACTGTGAACAGTTCCATTATTACATGGAAATCCTCTGTTTCCAGGAGACTGCTAGGTTATGCATAGTATAGGTTGCTGGGGAGGAAGGAGGAGTGGGAGAGGATATTTAAATGAAATACAAGCAAGAGAAAATCCTGTGTCAGTTGAGTTAATTCCCTTTCCCACACATGCTGATTAAGCACTCTGGCCACACACTTAAGGAAGTCATTAAAAAAAAAATCAATTCTCTGATATTATTATTACACTAGGATTGAAGCTGGGATAAAGGGTAGTTTCACGTAGTTAAATGGGCAATGGAAACAATCGTCCAAACAGTCTAGAATTCTGATTGTGCGGCATAAAATGATACCGAGGTAATGCACAGGCTGTGAAAAGGAGATTTCACAATAGTGGACGAACGGCACCTGTGGGCTGTAAGGTTAGAGGAAGTGGAAATATCTAATTCAAGGACACAAAGAAGGCTCTGCCACCCAGGAAAACTTAATACAGAGGACATGAAGTCAACATCTTCCCTTAAGTTGTGGTCCCTCTAAGCTTGGCCAAATCACTGATTGCCTGGTATTCTTTTAGGGGCACCTACTGCTTCAAAAGCTTGTCCCTGCTTTAATGGAAAAGTCCCTATCCTTTCCCTTAAGGAAATAGTGACAGTGCTTTCTATGCCAAGGATACACAGGCCTAGTCCCTGGAAACCAAGCGTGCTGCACTTGTGGAACGAGATGATACTATAGCAGCAGGAAACCTGCAGTGCTAAGTCTGAACTCCCTCCTGGACGTTGCGGGGTACCATACATCCCGGTGTTGTTTGCAGCATGACTACAATCATCATTAACCATCCCTTTCTGTACACTCACTGATGCTGACTGAAGGCTGGTTGCTGTTCTGCTTCTATTATTCAAGAGCAAACCCAGTTTTAGTAACAAGCCTCAACGGTGCTTTGCGATTGGTGCACTCCAAGGCTAGGGACAGACATTACACAAACTGGTTTAAGTGATCAGAAACTGGTTTAAACCTGTAACAGAACAGATGTTCAGGGCACATAAACCAGTTTGAAAATGGCTGAAACCGGTTTGTAATAAATGTGGTTGAATATAGTATCAGACTTAACTGATTTGGGTCAAACCGGTTTACGCAATGTCTGTCCCAAAGGTCTGTAAGCTGAGCTTGACTAAACCTACCAGGGTTCAAAGACTTTTCCGATTTCTACCTGAATCCCACAAGTCTGCAAGACAGCACTGAACTAGCCCGAGAACAGACCTACTTGCAGGTCTCTTATGCACCCGATGGTATCCCACCACTTCAAGTCACAAACAGCAAGAAGGGTTCTTTCTTTCCGTCGTATATCAACATTTCTATTCTGCAAGTGTATGAAATCCTGATCTTATTTGCAACGAAGAACTGAAACCATACCGCTAAATTATCTTGTTTGTATAACATCTAAAGCAAACAACTCAGTTCATCTTTGGCTCAAGAACAGATCTGAACTGGAAGTAACGGTTAAAGAACAGTTATGTAACACTGTTGGTTTTTCCAAAGCCAGAAAAGACCATTAGATCTTCTGGTCAGAAAAAAACCCATCAGCACAGTTTCAGATTATCTACAATTAACAGGAGATTCAGCTAAAAAATGCAGCTCCCCTACACTGCCGTTTTCAAAGGTGGTGGGGTGTTGGGGGAAGATGAATGAGCTTAGCAACACAACCTGTACCTGGGGACCTTCAGGACATTTCAGAAGCAGGGTAGTGATGAACAAATACCATCGCAACCCTGGACTCTAATCTACAGTGAAGGAGTCCTAGCCTACGCTTCTCATCTGCTCTCTATTGCACAAATATGGCAGAGTTTGCCATGTCTGAAATCTGCCAGATAGCACGCAGGTACTGTAGCCTGTGTGTACAGAGCAGTTTGTTGCGGGAGAGCAGAGATCTTTAGGAAATGACTGCATCACATATTTCACAGGAGTGGGGAAGTTAACCCAGGAGGCCCCAGCCAATTCAGAGTCACATCTAAACAGGTAATGTCCCTTTCCAAGTTTCAGCTGAATACAGCATCCTTTGTTTCTGGACCCAAATGACCACAGAGGGATGCTGTGCAATTTTAAACAGTTGTCGTGTTGCAGTCCAGACTTACTGGGTTACATGACTAAAGCAATCATGCCAATACACACGTGTGTGTGTGTGTGTGCACGTGCACATATGTATACACATGCACGAATGCATCCGACAGTCAGATCCCACTTTCATATGGATTTGTGCGACTGTATGCCTATTATTCATAAACCGGTTGATAAGAGTGGTTTCAAGTCCTCTGGGTGAAAAGTACTGCATAAATATAAATGTAAATGATTGGCATTCATTGAACCAAGACATTACAACCCATCCTTTTCCTGAGTCAGACAGCTGTGCTACCACTGGTTGCCATCTGTTGGCATTTGGAAGCAAACCTGTGAAGCTGACTTTAATAGATTTGTTTACAGCGTTAATAGATTATTCTTGCATTGTTGCTAGATAAAGGGCATTTCTCTTCTGAGAAGGGCCACTGTGGGAATGGCAGCTTCCTATCATTACAGATCTGAATGCAGCATGTCTTGAGAGTGGGATCTGAATTTAGAGCTGACCTCGGTGATAAAAATAATGGTCGACTATTCTGTTAGCCCTGCAGAATAAGCGCAGCTCAGAGACCGGGATCCTGCTCCCTCTGTTTTTGTGGCTCGTTACCAGGATTTGTCTGCTCATGTCCAATGACAGGGCCACTCAGCTACACCCATGGAAATCCACTCTAGGCAACGAGTGTTACATAGTGGTAACCAAGGGCTCTTTCTGACCTGCAAAGACTCTCTTCAGTCTGATAGGATCAGATTGTGGGCCTGGAAACAAATTTGTATATGGAAATCTTTGAATTCACAAAGAACAATGGGATCCCTTTATTGCTGAACTCCTTATGAAGAGTGCAGCTACCAATTTGAAACCATTAGGATAAAAACCAGCCCTCTACCTTGTAATCACTGAAACAGCCTGATTTATGGGTTATAACCAGCACATTGAGGAAAAGCTGTGTAGGACTGGTACCAGGATGAAGCGGGGCACGCAAAGGACCCCTGTTCTTCCCAGCTGTATTCCTCACCCAATCCATGAGATTAGGACGCCACTCCAAAGCCATACAAAGACACTGAGGCTTTTTGGTTAGGAGAGGAAATTTATAGGACAGCCCTATGGGGTCTTTGCCAGTTCAGGTCCTCCTCTTACTGTCAGCTGTCCTAAAACACAATCTGGGTTTTGAATAACAGCCACGAGAAGGCAGCACTCTTCAGGGTTTGAGGGCAGTTAAAATGCAGGGGCCGACACTCACCCTCAGTGATGTTGAAGGGAACGTAGAGGCCTGCACAGCCTCTCTTTAAGAAGACTGAGTGTCTAAACAGGCTTCATTTTAGCATCTTTACAGACTACACAATGTGCTAAAGTCTGGAAGCTTGCAGTTCTCTCCACGCAAGGCAGAAACCGAGATAAAACCTCCTAACCTTTAATACACTGAGTACATGCTGAAGCAGTTCTGTCTGTCAGCTTTAAATTGGGAGTCTATTCTACCCCTAACTGCACATGACTCCTACTGATATGGCTGGGGAATATGTTCATGTGCAAAATGCAATAAATGTTGTGGCTAATGCTGATCAGTCCGATATATACTGCACAAGGACAGCATTTCCAGCCTAAAGCTGACCTTGATCCTATGAGGATAGGAAAAAAAGGCTGCTAACAGTCCAATTAAAACAAAGGAAAAAAATGGATGCAAGTGTCTATAAGAGTCTCCACTTGAGCATGAATCTGTCCAGAGCCTTGTTCTGTGCACAGCTAGTAGGAGTGGAGGGCACTGTCACCAGCCATGCTGCAGGACACAGGATGCTTGAGAGGATAAAAGTTACCAGAAAGAACACAGGCAAGAGAGAAAACAGGAGCTGAAAAGGAGTATGGAGCAGTTGAACAGAAGACAAGACAGGAAAACAATCCAAAATAACAGTCTTCTTCATCGTGCTTTCTCCCATACACATGCTTTGTCTTCCTTTTCACCCCTTTTTCAGTGTCAAGGGAGAGGGGAGGAGAGTTTGAAAAGAAATACTTGTGAGTTTGTGAAAATATCAAATTAAAGCAATATACCTATTTATTTTGGAAACCCATGGAACAAAGAACTGCAGTGCTTTTCATTTAAAAAAAAAAAAAATCAGCCAGCATGGCACACAATAGATCACCACCTCTCCAGCGCGGGACATTGGTGTAGGCATCTGCATGGCACAAGGCAAGGGGGACAGCAACAAATTATTCATCCAGTACAGAGTGAACCCACAGATGACTCTGGCCCTGTTGCACAGGCACTTAACACTGGGGAACACAAAGCAGCCCAGCACATCTGGAAATAATATACAGGCATTTACAGATCCTTAGCTATGTTATTGGGACTAGGTCACAACACTGCTCTCGATTAAAATGCTGCTTAGGAACTGTTCAAATTTGTCGTGCTAGATCCTTCAGAGAAAAAGTGGGGTGAGACAAACTCCCTGAAGATTTATTTAAGCCCTGGGAACAAACAGCTTTTTTGCCAGTCTTTCACCATACCACTTAATGCTTTATTAAAATTAATTAACAAATGCAACTTCATGACTGCTTTCAAAGCCAACTGCATCCATCAGAGGCACTTTTGTATGTAACAGCAGACTGCCAAGAAAGTGTAAATCAGAAGGAAAAATGAAAGTCAAAATATATTAGCATGCATGCTAACAATTGTACACAGGCGCTTTAAATTTGAGAGACGTTAAAAGTAAATTTGACAAACAGAAGCACTGAAGAGGAAAATGCAGGTTCTGAAAACGCTTCAAAACACAAGTGGAGCTTAACCAAATCTTACGGCTCCAGCCACTAGAAAGTTCAGATCTGTATTTAGCTGCCTGAGTCTCTCTTCACCTCAATCATAAGGTCTTTGCACAGAAAAATACAAGCAGATCCCACAACACGCAATACCTGGGTTGCAAGCTCCAATGATTCAATTCTTGCAGGACAAATACCTCTCAGTTAAACTGCTACATGTCCAGGCTCAAATCCTCAATGCAGCCCAAGTGAATTAAGCACACATCTTATGGGACGTAGGATCTTACCAGGCTTTCTTCTGCCACACATACAGAAGAGCCCGTGAGGCTAATGCCAACCTAGCCTTCCAGAGTCTAACCATAAAAGAGAATTGCCTGGAAGATATAGCGTACGGTGATCTGAACAACGGGAAAGGCAGAACTCTCCATGGTTCTGATTTCCCCCACAAAAATCCCAAGGTCTCCAGAGACCTTGCAACAGCTGAGGGAA
>NW_005842112.1:150663-167083 GCF_000455745.1 Alligator sinensis
TCGTTTGCTAAACGGATGCCCATTCCTTTAGATAAACTTTGGCTTAGTCCACCTGTCTGCAAACATGACTCAAGCCTGCGAGGCTGATAGCACATCAGATAAAAGGTGCCGTTTACAAAAGGTGACGACCCTAACTCCTCTCTGCTTTATTTTTCAGTGCTAACTGCAAAGGGTCTGTTAGTAAGAGCTGAACCAGACACATACAGGCCCCAACGTGGCCGTGGGAGAAAGATGGGCGCAACTAGGATGAAAATCTGTTCTGTTTCTACACGGGGAAGCCTGGCTGCTGCTGCCGTTATGGAAGTGAACCTGAATCTCAGCGCTCCTCCCCATGGTGTTTAATCCCAACCTAGCTCTTTCTCCAGCAGTACCCCTCTTCCAAGGAACTGAGGTTTGACGGTAAGATCCCTGGCCCCAGCCAGGAAGAATACAGCAATGACTGGCTGTTGCCATCATGTGGCTTTTGTCTTTTGAGAGCCTTCACAACTGTGTCCAAGCATTAATGGGCTGATAGTTTAACGTACTGAAAAAGCTTCACCGCGCATTCATGAAATGGGTGTTACTTGCTGCATGCTCCAATGGTACCTGGGAGCCGAGAGAGGTGAGCTGACCTGTCCAAAGCCATGTGAGCTAGGAAGGGAACGTAAGCATTAAGAGTTGTCATGAAGCAGAAGATTAGAACAGGAGAACAAATCAATCCCAAAACATCCAAGCCTTTAAAAACTCTGGACAATCCCAGAGGAAATTAAATGAGTTGCTTTCACCTAGGAACATTTGAGGCCATGTTGGCTCCGGTCTAAAACAAATAAGTATTTTTTCTTTCTGGATCGGATCGATCCAAATAAATAAACATAATAATAATTTTTTTTTAAAGTAAGTCAATCCTAAAAGACTTGCTTAATTTTAGTGCAAGCCTCTCAGTGAAAACGCTCTTCCAAATACTTTCTAGGATTCATAAAAATAGTTTCAAATCCAGACATGAGGTATGAGCTAGAGTTACAGATTTCAGGAAAGTCTAGGATAGCAGACGCATTAGTGAACCAGGTTTGCATCTCTGGTTTTGGTGATGGAAAACAGGGTAAAAACAGCTCCCGAGGCACAACGCTCATGCAAGACTATTAAAAGGAGAACAAGAGCTTTTAAACGAGAAAGACCCACAGCAGAGTCTGCACTTGCTCAGGTAGGCTCATACGTCTCGGGCAACAGGTGCTATAATATTTCCTTCCCTGAGGAAATAGCAGGGCAACCATCTGAGTGACTAGACTGAGGTCAAGATGCCATAAGAAGATGCACATCTAAAATGACAGAAGCTATTACAACTAACTAGAAAGACATGGCCATAGAGATCTCCAGAGCAGAAAGTCCTAAATTTATATAACCATTTGGATACCCAGCAGGTGTTTCACACACTGAAGACAGCTATTCATTACTACATCAAGGCAGAGTCAAGGCTGTCAGTTTTGCTCTCGGCTCAGCCACCAACCCAGCATGCAATTTTGGGCAAATCACTCGCCTATCCCTATTTCTCATATCAGTCTTTGACCTGTTTTGATGATTGGCTCCTCAGGGAAGGATGCTGTCTCATGCTCTGCAGCACTGGGCACAAGACAGAGCTTTCAAGTGTTTCCTCAAAACTTTTGCACCATTTTTGTCACTATTAAGCTTTCATTGACCAGACATGGATCAGAAGGATTCCTCCTCATGCCGCTAAGATACTTCCTCAGGGTGACACATGGCCTGAGTGTGCAACTCCCATTCCCAGCCTGGGAAGCAAAAAGCACGGCTCTCTGAATACTACCCCTTTGCTGACTTAAGGCACATGTTCAAATGGTTGAGACAGAAGACTTAGCTTCCTTCAATGCATCTCAAATATCATGGTATACAGCCAGACCAGGGCCAGGAACATGAAGAGGAGAAGATGCTTCTAAGTATCTCTTACAATTCCAAAAAGCCTTCTGCCCCCCTCCTAAGTGTTGTAGATGGCCCTCTTAACACTGATATAACAGCTGAGTAAGATAGAGGAAGCACATAGGAATCAATTGTATCTGAAGTTAGGGTGCAAATTCTCCCCAACCAGACTACAAGAGGAAGGATGGATACAGGATGGAAAGATTTCTGCTTTTCCCACAAGGTTGGTAACTAAAGTGTTTTTAATCCTGCAGACTTCCAAGGACACTCATTCCCATTTTTTTCAATAATGAGAGAGTTAAAGATGACAAGAAGTGGACAAGAACCTAATTTTTGTGCAACTTCTGAGCAGTCACCTTACCCCACAGCCAGCATTGGCCTTCTTCTGACCCCTGACAGCAACATGTTGACACACATCTACAGGAGGTTTTCAAATCTCTGGAGTTTGTGTAAAGTTTTTGAACACTTCTGAGCTATCTTATTCTAATCAGATGGATGGAGAGTTGTGGGGGGGGAGGACGGGACCTAAAACATGCATGGATCCAGAATGTCAAACACCACCTGTCCCTGTTAATGGGTTCAAAGCACACAACTTGCATCTGCAGCTACCAGCACACAAGAAAACAAAGGACTCCCCAAGACTATTCCAAAAATGTAGCCCCTTTTCAACTAGACGTAGTTACTTTTGTAGTCAAGCAAGTGACCGCTTGTAGAAAGATGTCAGCCAAGTGGCATCATAGGAATATTTGTTCCACATTCCCAAGCTCCTGGTCTTTTTACCCAGCTAGGTTAAGCAGCTCAAATACACAACCATGTCCTACAATCATCCCTTCATGTTGTGCTGTTGGCTTTTCTAAGTGAGGGAGCACGACAATCAGAAAAACAACGGGGCCCTTCTACGAAAGATTAATTTGGCAGCAGAACTGCTGTCACACGATCACCAGACACTAGATGTCATGTACACTGCACTCAGCTAGATCAACATAAATCCATGGTGGGAAGAGACATGTTTTATACATCAGCTCAGACAGGCTCGTATGGTCGGCTGCATCCTCTGCTCTGTGCCTGCATCTGGGTAGCATCAAAGCACAGGTCTCAAGCGCCGAGAAAGCAAGACAGATGATTTAAGGCATGTAGGCACGGCAGGAATCACGAGGAGAGTCCTAACCAAGGAGGTCCCTTCCTGAATGCAGCAATGTAACGTGCTCTTCAGCTTCTGCAGTGCTGGCGACAAAGTGGAAACTCCTATGCCAAGCACTGCCTCACTGCCCTTTTCCCCTTGTTCACTTAATGCTGCCCGAGGCACTATTTTGTGAGACGTTTAATGGCAGTAGTGGTCCCTTGAGTTTACTAGACACTCACTTACACTTTCCAGGAGCAGAGGCCTTAACCAGACAGTTCTACCTTGAAAAGTTACAGTCTCCTGTGGCTTTATTGGACACAGAATTATTTCATGCCCTAAGCTATTGTACGCTGATGAATTGTGACATGTTTTACTCCTGTCTGCATGGGTAGCTCTTCCAAATAACCCACACTCCGTATTTCAAGGTATTTTGTAACATGCTGACTGCTAATCAAGCAACAGAGTACGTACCATTGCCTACATATGGCAGGGAATGGCTGTGCAGCTTAGTCTCCTCCCAGGGGAGGAATCGGTGATGCAAAGCTGGGTAGATTTTAAGTGTAATCAGATAAATTCACACCCATCCTGCAACAGAGGTGGCGGCACACAGAAGGGAGTCAATTGTCCTTTTCAGGCACCCATAACCCACAGAAACCAACTCAGCTCCGTCTCGCATAACTCCTCTGCTCCTCCGTTACCTGCCCAGCTCCCAGGGGATTGTGTGTTACATATTAACTCCCCTTCTAGTACACACACATGCCTTTGTCTTCCCCAAACCAAGCGTGCTTACGTGCTCAGAAAAGGGTCGGAAACCGATAGTTTGCAGCATTGCTGTGTAACCTCTGCTGTAACAAGACTGCAATGGCTCCAAGGAAGGGCTTAAACACTGAACTAGCTAAAGCTACAGACAACGCACAGCTCACTGCACAAAGATGCAGCCAGAAAAAAGCACGCTGCAAGCACACTCAAGGGGCAACTAAGAGTAAAAGCACTGAAGGTTTGCATTTGAATGCAAAATGCTCCCCGGGCCTTTCAACACAGTAGGACACCTTGCAAGATCTCACTCCTCCGCAGCGCAGAAGAAGAACAAGGACACGGGACAGAATTTCAAATGGCTCTGCAAACGCAACACCTACAGAGCTGGTTTCGTGGAAGGGGTCTTCTACCCTGCATGGCTTTTAGCAGCGATAAGGACCTTGAAGTGCTCTCTGGCAGGAACATACTGGTTCTGCTTGCTCCGCTTGTCAGTCCCTTTATCAGCACTTGCCATCCACGTCCCAGATGGATTGGTAATTAGGGGAGGTAAGGCACATGCTTGTTATGGTAAGTGCTGCTAGGAGCAGCCTGAAAGATAGACACGGACTGAAGTGTATGTAAAGGCTATTTGCGGATAAACGCAACACTCTGAGCCAGGCCAGACTCCCACAAGCAGATTACAGGAAAGCAACCCTGAGCCAGATCCCACTTTGGACCATTGCTGCGGCTTTGAGAGAGAACGGCAGCATTTCTGACTTCTGTATCGAGCCTCACTGTCATGAAAGGAAAGTCTCCGATGTGAGAAGCTGGGCTAAGGTTTTTTGATTGCTTTGCACCACACCAATAGGGCACCTGGATCTGACATAAAAGGACCAATGGGGCTTAAGTTAGTCCATCACAATTTGCCCCTCCCATGAACAGCATCTTAAGGGCATGACCTGGAAAATGGACAGACCAAGGATTTCTCAAGCAGCACGTCCAAATGCAAGAAGACACTGCAGCTGCAAGCTTACAGGAAGAATTATATAGCTAGCAAAATCTGCACAAGGACCAGACCACAGCAACTGTGACACACAGATTCTGAGCAGCTACGGACACACGCGTGACAGAGGAGCTAGGAACAAGCGCCAGCTTGTCTGCTTGGAAATACAATGCATTGCCTACCCAGCTTACACCACCTTAGGAAAAGGGAAGGAAGGAAGCAGGAGCAGACCCACATGCCTGGAGACCCCAGAGCTTGCACAGACAAGATCACCTACTCCAGTTGCCAGCAGAGCAAGTCAGAAAGGATGAGAGCCAGGTACAGACCTGTCCTGAACTCCTGAGAGACTGGAAAGGTAGGCAGAATCCCCACTAACTCCCTCCTCCCCCTTGCTTTTTGGCTACATTTTTTCTCTTCTTTTTTTTTTTTTTAACATTTCAACCAAGTAAAACAATTCATTTGAAGATGAGCATTGTTTCAATTCTGAGTGTTTGGACTTTAAGAAAATTTCAAAACGAAAAAGTTTTGAATTCAGAAGTCGAAGACTTTTCATCTTGAAGATCTCGAAACTAAAAAATCCTGATTCTTTGCGTCCTTCACAAAGAGAAGAGTCAGATGAAAAATGTCAAACTACTCTTCAGTTTGAGCCTACCACGTTGTGGTTGAAGGGGAATGGGTAGGTCCTAAACAAGCCAGAAGTCCCATGGCCTGGAAAACAGTAAAGGCTTTGGGCTACAGTTTCTTCTCCTAATCACCAAGCCTTTTGACCCATGTAAAAGAGAAACTGGGAAAGTAAAGTTCATGCTGAGCGCCGATGGAACTGCAGTGGCCGTCAGCTCAGCTGGCACAAGCATATACACAAAACCACTGGGCATTTTTACACGTGCTCTGGGAAGTGCCGGGGGAGGGGGGCTTTAATTAGCGAGCCGCGCTAATTAAAAACGCCCAAAATGCTCATCATCAAATGAGCTTTCATTCAAAGCACCCCACTGCCATTTTTCAGCACGGGGATGCTGATACACATGACACCAGAGTCTGCTGGAGTGTGCTTATTTCCAGGCTCCAGCAGACTCGATTAATCGAGACTGCTCTTACACGCTGGATTCCCAGCGTGTCGGAGCAGGCTCCCTGCACATCTATAGGAGCCCTTTGATGTTAATGCTTTTGCCTTCTTTTATGCAGCGGGAAGGATGGAAGAAAGTGCGCTTAAAGGAATCACGATAGAGGTATGAAGGTTTTGACTGCAAAATAAAGTGCAAGGAAAATATTAGTTCTGTGACAAATGCACCATTTAGCTCCAATAAAAAAAATATCTTTCAAGTATATTGTTTTAGCCTCTTTGGCCTTTTAAAATTGTAAGACCTAATGGTAACCATGGAAATGGACCATACGCCTCTTGGGGGCTGGATTTCGGCATCATCTTAAGTTGGTGGCAGGTTGACATTATTCAATATTAATTGAGGGTCACTGGTGCCTCTAAAGAACAAGCTCATTATGATTAAAGGCACCCATGGTACCCAGGGGCTTTGTTTTCAAAGGGCAAATGAAATAAATTACCAAAAGACAAGACTATAATAAAGACCAGTAATATCTAATTTTCTTGTCATACACCACACTTCTCTCCCTCAGAGCAAACCAGGGCAGCTCACTCCTCAGTGCACGAGAGAGCTGTGCGAACAGGGAACAGCGCACCAACAAGGTCTAATACCAAACTGTCTGTATGACCCTTTAAAATGAACTCATCACTTGGAAGCTTAAAAAGCTGATCTCAAGAAGACAAGATCTCTCATTGCAGTCCTCCTTGGGCTCTTCCATGCCTGTGTAGCTGGCAGAATGGGGCTGATCTAGAGCCCTCTCACCATCACCTCTGCTTTGCTGACTCACAAGGCTGTGGATGATAGCACCAGGTGCAGGGATACAAAACGCATTGGGGAAATGGAATAACCAAGGCAGAGGAAGATGCTAATATCATTCCTGAGTCATTTGGGGAACCCGTTCCCCTGATAAGGATTCCCACCCCTTAGCCTCAAGCTCCCTAAACCAGGTGTTACAAGTGACTCAAGGCAAAAGGTGTCTTCAGTCTCAATCGAGTTTGAGAGTAATCTCTGGATGCAACTAAGCAGGGCAGCAGCCTGGAATGCATTTCTTCACATCAACCGTATCCAGGATGGACCTTTACCTCTCACATGTCAACACAGCTGCAGTGGCTTCACGCCGTTCTCTCTTCCAGACTAGTTGACTACAGCACACTCTGCCTTGTGCCCCTTCCTTAGCACACAGACCACTGTACACCTCGGACAAACTGCAGTCTCCAGAGGAAGACTGTCCAGACACTGCAATTTAACACACTCAGTGGCCTGCCTTCCATGTACGACACGCTGATGGTCCCCATGCTACCTATCTAGTGCTGGGTCCATTGGGTGGTTCCAAGCCTCGTTCTTTAAAACCATCTGTAGATTAGAGCTTGGTTATCTCTGACGAGGCCTCCATGGCAGCAGAGTCTAGGGACTGATGGTGTGAATGGGCCTTTGGACACCACTAGAGATCCAAACTCACCATTTTCCAGACGCAAGGCAAGGCGTGGTCCCCAGCAGCCCAAGCCCCTTTCCCATGCTCCCAGACTGCAGGAAAACAGGGATGAGACCTTTGCCATTCAGACCACCGATCTAAGCCCGGAGGACTTTAGCTTCACAAAGCCACTTTGTTGCGCCATGGAAAGCTCAAGCCATTTTCCATTTATGTCTGTGTGAGCTCGGCAGGGAGCCGGGCAGGCCATGTGCAGCATGTTTTGATTCCCAGGGGGCAATATTAGGAACTGGCACATCCTTTAGCTTGTTTTCCCCATAGAGTGCTGTCACGAACCAAGTGCAGCACACAAGAGATCACACAGGACTGTAGGAACAAACTTTCCAGAAATAGCACCAAGGCTTCTTAGAAGTGTTGTTGCTTGGTATCCTTGGGCACATAACACTTAATATTTACATGCAACACAAATTGCTCTACAAACCCTAGGCAGGCTGCATTCCCCCCACACTACCACTGTCACAGCAAACACTTAGGCCAAGTACAGACAGTCAAAATGCCTGAGGCTGAATCGATTCAGTCTTTGCAGCTTAGTCTAAGCTGCACATATTAAATTGAAACAGAATTGAACAGACAGCTACCTTTGATTCGGGAAATGCAGCCACATGCCTGCAGTAGCTCAGGACAAAAGCTGGGCGGGAGCTAGAGCGTGGCTCTCTGGCTGTGTGTTCACTTCCTCTTCTTGCTGCCCCCGAGGTCTCCGGGATTTGCAACCCAGACTTACAGCAGCAGGACTCTGCAGGGTTGCTCATCACTTCTTCTTCCTGCTTCCAGGTGCCTCTGGGATTTGTAGTCCAGAGTTGCAGCCAGCAGTACATTTGAGTGGGGAAAGGGGTATTTAATGCCCCCTCCCAGTCCAGCCCCCACCCTGCAGACTGGGCTGCATCCTCAGCTAGGCCTGCCCTCCCCCATCCCCTTGTCAGCCAGCCCTCACTGCTCGAACTAGGCAGCAGAGGGGAGGGGCCAGCCCTGCTCTCTGTAGCAGACAGCCCAGCCCAGCCCAGGGTTGCAAAATGCTGGGAAGCTGGAGGTGTCTGATTTAACTTGAACCAGGAAAGGGTCTGGGACAGAAGTTCCATAAATCGGTTTGACCCAAATCAGTTAAGTCTGACGCTATATTCAACCAGATTTATCTTAAATCAACTTCAGCCATTTTGAAACTGGTTTATGCACACTGAGCTTCTGTTCTTTTACAGGTTTAAACCAGTTCCTGATAACTTAAACCAGTTTATGTGCAACTTCTGTCCCTAGCCTTAGGGCCTCTCCACAGTCTGAGGGTGCTGGCATCATAGGTGTTCTGGCACCATTATGCCAGATGAGTCCCTGATAGACAAGCAGTATATGGTAGTAGGATGGGAATCTGGGGATTTTCTTGGCTGATACCAATAGCCGATTATTAACCACCCATATCAGCTGATACCAATCTGATAGCCAGATTACAGGAATGCAGCCTGGCAGCGTGGAGAGCAGCATCCAGCTGGTAAGTCTGTGTGGAGGAAAGGGTCTGGAAGAGGAAAGGGGAGTTGGGGAGGCGCAGATTGAGGTCCCCACGATGAGGGAGGGAGTTGGGTAGGAGCAGGTGTTGCCCAGCCAGGGTAGTGAATAGAACCACAGGTCTGGAAGCAGAATGGAACCGTGGGCAGCTCATCCAGGGGATGGGGGGTGCCTGGACAGCCTGCTGCTACTGCGCATACCTCTGGGGGGAGGCATGGGGGGGTATGTGGCCCCCCAGATTTCTGCACAGGGCAAAGGCAGGCTGCGCACTGTGGGCTCGGGGCCAGGGTAGTGCCAGCTTCTTCCCAGAGTGGGGTGCTGGGCAAGGGCTATGCTCAGAGTGGCTGGGGTTGGGGCAGGTTCAGCTGTGCAGGGCAGGCAGCAACAGCAGTGGCACGGGGCAGGGGTGCTATGGGAGGGCTATGGGGAATTTTGGAGTGGTCATAACCCCCTCCAATCTCCTTCGCCCCAGCCCAGACCTCCATCCAGGAAGAGGCCAGCACTGCCCCTGGCCCCAAGCCTGCAGCGGGCAGCCTGCCTTTACTCCGTGCACAAATCTGGGGGGGGGCACATGCCCCCCATACCTCCCCTGGGGGTGCACACAGCACTGGGGAGCTGCCCCCCCTCCGCCCCCGGACAAGCAGCCCACAGCTCCATCCCACTCCCGGCCCCAAGGTCCCTGGCTGGGCAGCCCCTGCCCCACTCCCTCACTATGGAGGCCTCCCTCACCATGGAGGCCTCAATCTGTCCCCCCGTTTCCCTTCCCTCCCCCACACCCCTTCCCTCCCCACAGACTTACCAGCAGGACTTCGCTCTCCGCACTGTCAGGATACATTCCTGGCTGCGTGCATGCTGCAGTTGTGCACGTGCGTGCAGCATTTATCAGTGACTTTATCGGCCAAAAACAGTCGATTGTGGATAACGTTAATTTTCCTGTTATCAGGGACAATTCGATTTGCAACCAATATACCAGTACACCTCTAGTGGCCAGTATGGCCATCCCAAATGACAGAAACCAAGCTATTATGCTGACAGAACTCTGTGATGTGGACCAGACACATGGTTGATTGGGCTTACAGATTGGACCTGGATCAGGTTCAATGTCAGGCCACTTTCTACTGCCCACAGCAGAACATAATATGATTATAAGTCATCCCACTTCTCCTTGGAAGGTGTTTCCCAGGGAGGCCTGTGATTGGCAGGGAAGTCCACCAACTCCTGCCCAATTAGAGCCTGCTCAGATGGTTGAAATATTATTTACTGGGGAGCTTTGTCAGCACTGAATAATCTTAATAAAAAACATCTGAGGTCAACTGCCTTTTCCCACAGACTGTGGCATATTGAAGTCTGTAGAGCTTGTTATTTATCAAGCCCAGGCGTTAGTGCCTGAAGCTCTGTAAAACTGCACTGCTTGTTATCATCACAGAACTGTCTCTATGGCTATAAAGGTTATTAATTAACTGTGTTATTGTCCTACAGGATGAATGGGGCATGCTTCAAAAGATGTGCATCATATTCCCAACTGCATTGCTGAGGGTCAAGTTGATGTTTCCATTATAAGAACAGCACTTTCAAACTGAATTTCAAGCCTCAGAAATTAGTACATTTCTGAGGCTTTCCAAAGATTCATCTTAACCCAATTACATGATTGTTTTTGATATATAGGTCTTGGAAAAGAAAAAAGGTCACAATGGGATGGTTAAGGATTTGGCTGTATAGCAATTCTTTGAAGAGGAAATGCCTGCGTTATGAACTGAAGCCTTCATCTTAAATGGGAAAGGCAATGGTTCTGTTGACATTATTTCAGGTCCAAAGAAGCAGAGATATGGTTCAACATCCATGAAAGATAAATACGTAAAACAAAACAGAAAAAATATTTCCATTGGACATGACTCTTGGGATTGTGTTAATATTTTAACCGCTTCGGCGTCCACATAAACCAGGGGTGGGCAAAATCCGGTCTGCGGGCCAGATGTGGGCCATTCTATCCGGCCCATGGGCCCCTAAAAAATTTAGAAAATTAATACGTACCTGCCCCTGGCTGCCTGTCATGCGACCCTTGATGGCTTGCCAAAACTCAGTAAAGTGGCCCTCCACCCAAAATAATTGCCCGTCCCTGACATAAACACTGATGGATGGCAATTCAAGAGTTTACATTAGTCCTGCAACTCATGTATGCCATGGAAGCATCTGACTCATTTGCCAACCCCCATCCAGGACAAAGCAAAACTATCAGTTTACCAGCTCTTGAAAGTTCACCCTGGAAATCAGCATGCAAAATGCTCTTATAATCACTTAATGAGCCAAGACAATGAAGTCTCTGTATTAGACAGCGACCAACTTAAGGGCCATGAACCTCACAGATGCTAAAGTTTACTGAACATGCGATCACTCATATATATTTCGCTTCTGGCACAAGAGACCCTCCATTTAACTATACACATACTTTTCTAAGAGATATAATCTCTCATTTCACCCCCGACAGGAGTACATACAACCTTATCTGGGAAAATGCAAACACGCTCTTTCTTTCCAAAAGGCTTTGTAATGAGGCACTGGGAATGTCAGCATCCAAGCTTACAATGGAAGTCATCATCTTAGAAAATAAGCAAAACTAGACTTCTTCTCCCTGGTCTGAGAAGTGCTACAAGACATTTTCCTAACACCAGAGCCCATTTGGGAGCACAAGCTATTATAGGCCCACATCCAACGGTCCAAAAAGTGTCTAATGCTAATATTCCTCCCCGTCTCACAACAAATTTGTACCATTTTCTATCCTTTGGTCTCCCCTTCTGCTTTTACCTCTCACTCTGCAGAGTTTGGCCCATGCAAATCAATAAGGCCAACTCTACCCCCAGCTGCATGGAGCAGTTTAAAAAAATTAAGTATAACTCTTCCAGCATAAATGCAGCATTATCACAACCTAAACTTTTCAGGAGGATGTGTTGATTTTGACAATGTTTCAATGGGAAAATAACCTAACTGGATTGCTTAGACGGGTTTAAAAAAAAAAGAAAAGAAACTGCTGCTATTTTCTCTCAATGTTTATATCTTAATTTTGTACAATGTATAATTAACATTGGAATGTTCTAACTTTAGCAAAACTATTAACCAAATCAATGTTTTTAAGTGCTTTGGAAATGTTAGAGCTTTGCTCCAATTTAAAATAAAACAAATTTGAAAATGTGAGGACGTCCTAGGGGATGCACATGCCAGGTTATAAGAAGCTTTATTCCTAGTGCACCATGCAGCCTTGGGCAAAATAATTAACTTTTCTTTGCCTCTATTTCCCCATCTTACGGATGGGGTTAGGAATACAGTGCAAACACCTGTGAACTCATAGGTAACTATGGCGAACTTAGAGGCCAAATTTTACTTTGGTAACAGACTAGAACTCTAATTTGGTAACAAATTTGCAGTGGGGTAAAGCCAGGGTTACTACCGATTTGTACCATACCAAGTGAAAGTATCAACTGGCCTGCTGGGGATTAGGACTGTGATGATTATTATTAGTTCTCAAACAGTCTTTGAATTGACTCATTGCTGCCATGTGATTTGAAGCAGTTATTTACTGATTCAGGGCTTAATGGTCCTTGTTGTGTTTGGTACACTCAGTTCATTCATTCAGTATATTTTATTGCTGGCCTATAGCTATAACAGCTTCTTCTTTTTTTAGGCAGAAGTTTTTGGAAACCTTTTTTTCCAAAATTGTATATGAATTATGCTAACAACCATATTAAGCCATTGTTGTCGATTCATTTCTAAACTCCCATTATATGTGTGTAATCATAGAGAGTCTGAAGAAAATATTCTGCTTTTACACAGACCTTAGACTTAGTAAAGAGTACCTAGCCTTAGTGTCATGGCTTTATATGAATTTGTAAAATAATGCATCAAGATACTTTACTGAACTATGTTTATTGTCCAAATCCTATTGCTGTGCAATTTTCACTTGGGCAACTTTCAGCAGGGGCAATTCTGAACCCACAGCTTTGCAAATTAGTAAATCACTGAGGCCAGCACACTGCCATCAAGTCAAAATCTTTGCAAGTGAAATCAGAATCAACCCCATGGACTTCTCTTGCGGTTGCATTTGAGAAGACAGGCCTGTACCTACCCCCACTATCTTCTGATGTATTGCATTTCAGAGCTGCTCCTGTTTTCTTGGACAACGAAGACTACATAGTGCAATTCCCAAACTTTATTAGATTGACTACAAGCCAAGTCTTACATACAAACAACCTTGCAAGGGAAAAGTAATAGAAAAAAATCTCCAACTCACAAGGGTAACTTTTTAGCAAGAACGGAGTAAACCAGTTTTGCTACTGGACAATTCTGGCATAGTTTCCTCCCATGGAGGCCAGTGAAAGCCAGGTTTGCTTAGAGATGGATGTTGATTTTGTAAGCTTGGGGTGCAGACAGCTATGACACTAGTTCCTCTTGGCTTTGGTATGTTGTGCCTCTAAAATGCCAAGAAACCTCTCTGCAAGAGGTCAGTTGCCTTTCTATTCTTGGCACTTGCCCTTCATAAGAAACACATGCCAGTCCGTCCCCTGGGGACTTGTGTTTTCATGTTGCAGTTTAGTTCCTGCCTCATCATTTTGGACAAACAGTTGGTGTGTCTGTGCCTGTGCAGAGGAAGACTTTCCCAAAGGAAAATCAGAGCTGACACTTTTCTTTAGCAGGAGGGGCCCAGCAGCGCCCTGTCACATACCTCTGTTACTTCCCTGGGAACAAGGGCACGTCTATACTGCTTCCATATAAAGCATGCACCACCCATTTCCTCCTGCTCTGCGCATGTGTGCTCCCAAAAATGAGGCAATGTAGTGATCTCAGAGTGTCCCTGAGCACACATCCTGCACCTTTAGGGTCTCTATCTCCATCTTGGGTGCATGCTCTACACCAGTGAGGGGGCCAACCTTTTTGGCAGGCATGCCCACAAATTAGCCCTGCAACCTCCCTGGGAGGCACTCTGATCTCCTTCCCTTTCCCCGGCCCGACTGGCTGCTCTACTTTCGACTCCCTGCCCTGCACTCCTTATCTGCTGCTCTTTCTGCTCCCTGACCCCTCTGCTGCTCTGCTTTCTGCTCCCTGCCCCATCTGCTGCTGTGCTGCTTGCCTCTTCCCTGGTCTGCCGTGTGCCACACATGGAGGCTCCCAGCACCATCCATAGCACACATGCCACAGGATGGCCACCCCTGGCTCTAGACCATGCTAAAGCAGGTACTTAGCCTAGTTGTTGGACTCTAGCAAGCAGAGAGCATGCTTTACACTACCATTCCTGGGCACAGCACGGGGATGGGGTAGATATGCCTTAAAGGTGTTCTCTCATCTCAGGTCTTATTTCAGACAGTCCATAAGCTGTAGGGTCATGTACAAGTGGAGCGGGTGCAAAATACCATCCTCCAAGGTACATGCTGTTTTCAGCCACTTTGCCCAGAAATAAAGGACCACACAAGAAAATGGAGAATCAAGCCAATATGTATGTTTTGCCATGACTTGTTCTGCTTCCAGCCCAAAGAAGCTGCCTGAAGCTGGTTATAAATCTTCGTCTGGCTTAGTTAAGTAAACAAGACAAGTGTTGGGATCTTCATCTATCTCTAGGGAGGGCAATAAAAGTATTAGTGCTAGTTGTTAGTGTCAACCAGGCATGACTTGTTAGCATCAGTTTACCGACCAGCCTGAAAACACGCACCCTACGGAAATGCAGGAGCAAATGCCATGAAGTGTCATTATCTACCCAAACCAGCTCATTTAGAGACACTCCTGCTCCCCTCCAGTGCAGCAAAACGTTGAGCTCATCTCTGGTTGATCTTTCTAACTTTGAAGGGAGTCGTTGGTACAACCCACCAGGCCACCACAGACACCGACAGGATTATTGTAATGAAGCTGCAGCTTTTGGAAAGACTGGAAAGATTCTGACTCCTTCGTTATTACTGGAGGTCTTCGGGACCTTGCTGTGGTAGGCTCTGTACAAACACACAGGAGAGAACTTCTGCCCTGAAGACTTTGCAATCTAATTAAGCAGGATAGATAAAGAGTGGGGAGAAGGCTAACATGTCTTCAGCTTGTATCCTTAGCCTTTCAACCCTATTATTTTCCTATTGGCTCAGCTAAACATTTTAGCAGCAGCTTTACAGAAGCTTGAAGCCTCTGAACTGCAAACCAGGTTAGACATGAAAACCAAACCACTCTCTCCCCCCCCAAAAAAAAAATTCTCTGAAGTTTTATATTTCTGAATTGAGCTCCAGGGGGAAAAGAGCTGTTCACGTTATCTTTGAAAATGTCATGCAATTGCAGGGTTGGAGGGAGTCTCAAGGGTCAGCTACTCCAACCTCCTGCAGACTCAGGATTTGCAGTCCCCTCCCACACAGGTGCCTATCCAGCCTCTCCCTGAATGTTTCCAATGTCAGACTCCAATTCGTGGTTTATTTTAAAAAAGGAAAGTTAAGAGGAAAAAAAGCAAATTCTCCCCTTTAAAAAAATAGTAGCGAGACTGTGTGCTGCAATCGAGTCCAACCAAACCTTGACTGCTACCGTACATGAATGCACTGACATACTCTGAAGTTAGCCACCCGTGAGTCAGTGGTGGGGGACATAACAAATATTAAAACAAGAGAGGAAGTCATTACAAGCCCTCCATATACCTGGATACCTAAAGATTAAGGAAAAGGATTAGAAAGAAGCAGACCAGCAGAGAAGGAAGAAGAGAGAAGATTTTTTTCATGAAGTGAAACCCTAACTCTTGGCTTCACATAACTTCTCAAGTGTGAAATTGCTTTGGTCCACTTCCAAAAGAGCACAGAAGAGAAGGCAGACAGCAGGACGGGTGGCAGCAGAGGTGACCCACAAGTGGGAGCCTTAGTCATTTGGCAAGCCCGAGCACCCCTCGCCTAGGAGGTGCTAACGTTTGAGCCAAAAGCCAACATCTGTTTGGGGCCAAAAAAAATTCTCTACCTAGAAAGCTTCGTGATTTACTAGCCAAATCCTTCCCTTAATTTTGACGGGAAGCTTTTTTCAGAAAACACAGAGACATGTAAACCAAAAATGACTGCCTTCTGTTCAGAGAACACAACCGCTAGAAGTGCTAGGTACCGCCTCTCTCTGCAGAGAGGACGCTTGACCCCAGACCCAGTCTCTCTGTAGAACTACTTTGAACACCTGCAGGTACTCAAACAAGTTCATTCATCTGGTACTTAGTATAAGCAGGCTGTAGTATTAGATGCCTCTTTCTGGGACTGCCCACATCCCAGTCATCCCCAGGCATGTGCAGATGAAACAGGGGATCTAAAGTGAAGCAGTTTTTAAAAACACCATTTCAATTTAGGGCCCTTTAAACCCCTGTGTCAAGCACATACCTGAACTTACCTGTCTCTGCCAGTGGGGAGGGGAGGGTGAGCTGCCAACGAGCAGAGAGGTCCCTGGGCTGCAGGGGGGACTGGTGTTTCCCTCCATGCACCCCCCCCCCAGGCAGCACCCACCCACAGGCATCCGGCTCGGGCAGTCCTGGGGGGACAGCAGCCACAGAGGGAAGCACTGGGCCCTCAGGCAGGCTCCAGGGGGAAAAAAAAAAA